>NC_090712.1:18466570-18769601 GCF_040954835.1 Lepisosteus oculatus
AAACGCTTCTGCTTGAAGCCAAAAGCTGCTGCTTTATTGCTTTTATACTATGTTGCTCACTTCATAAAAAGAAATGAAAATCTAAGCATTTCTATCTGAAGAAGAAAAACCTCTGCAATTTCTTTAACCGTGCTTTCATTCTTTTAAATCTTTTATGTGGATCTGAATTGTGTAAAGATCTCTACATCTTGGCTTTCACTTCTCAAAGAAATTATCCAGTTTACTAAGTAACAAGAATAGCTTGAAACCTTGTCAGACACATCTGTATCTTAGGTTTTTTTTCCCCATAGATAACTGTCACAAGAGCCAGGTACTTAACAGCACTAAATTGAAAATAAAAGTAATCCAAGATATAACTATTCCAGTACTGTATTTAGGATACTATGGTAAGGTGTTAAATGTTTTGTGGTTATAGTGAGTTATTTTAAAGTTGCTACAGGAGAAATAGTTTAATGATTAGGATGGAAAAGTCCAGTATTTGTTAATGTAATTAGAGGAATTCTTGCTGGTTCACTATCTGTCCAGGGTTTATTTTTTGTCTGCTGATTCTTTCTCTCTCTGATTCTCTGACACTTCACTGATTCAAAGACGCCTTCCTCAACATGGTCAGATGTTGGATGCTAATGAGTTGTGTTGACTGTGTTGACTGCAGTAATGCATACAGTCCAGGTACAAATAACTCCCAACCAGAGTATTCAGGTCCATTCTGCTCAGCAATATTGGCTTCACCATATTTCTGTGTGTTTCATACTTCTTCCATTTTCTTATTCTTATTGCAGCTGTAGTTATTCTTTCATAAAGCAAATAAATATGAATTTTAGAACATATCCAAGCCCTTAGACAAATTTGCTTATAATAATGTTATAATGAATGTCTTTAGCAGTGTTAAGTGACCTCTTGACCACTGCTTAGGGATACAGATGTACAAGGAAAGTAATATGGTTTTGGATCAAAGTCACATTCATAAAGTAAACAAGATAACGGAATACTCCACATGCAATGTAATGAAATATTGCATTTGACACACACAAGTGCAGTGAGCTCATATGCAATAAGCACCATTAGAACATACTGTAATCAACCCAAATGAACAGGGTTGTTAGGCCCTGCAATACTGTCCCTCTTGGTTAACTTATAAGCCCTTGCTATCCACAATGGGCAAAAGGGCAAAAGATCTGGGACTAGAATGGCCATATTGGGCAAATCTGCACTGGGCCCAAGCTGACATTCCCCCACTGTACCAATAATTAGAGAAAAACAATTCTGAAGAGACGGGTGTGTTAGGCCTATTGCAAGTCAGGGGATGTCATATCAGCCTGTGTCAGGCCAGGGCTAGTCCAATGTGTCCATTTCTGTTGAGATAATTTGACCAGAGCCATGATACTATCAAAGCCCACACAGTCTGAGCAAACCTTAATTAAGTAAAAAGCTGAGCCAGGAAAGAAAATCAAAATGTCTCAGTCACTACGGCAAAATATTGTGTTCAGATGTAATAGTAAAACTAACATTATTTTATCTTGATATAACACAGTAAAAGTGAAATACAAAGGCTGATAAAGTGTTTAATGACTCTGTAGCTGTGCCAGAAAAAAAATGGCCACACTAAATTTGAATTACAGTATAAACAGCCAACTATTTTAATCATTATTTGACTGGCTCCATAGCAGCCAAAATTGTAATTTTTTTCAGGAGAGGTTCGGCACAATAAGAGCTGTTCTTGTATAACTGGAGTGTTTTCATATTGTGTTATTAAATAAGATCTATTTAATACAATATGGCAAAACTATAACTGTAGCAAAAAATCTGGATGTTCCTTGTTCTTAAGCTAGAGATTTAAAGAGCCCTTGTGGACTGCAGCTCTGCACTCCTGATATACAGTAGGACCTGCGTTTGTGGACTTCACCATCATCACTCCTCAAGATCTCTCATCTGAAGATAATGGTTCTGAACTGGAAGAGGGCACTGAGCAGGAATGGAGGACAACAAGTGAGCAAAACTGAGGGTGGTTTGGGAGAGAGGGTTGGTGAGGTTGTATTACAGCTACAGTAGGTGTGAGAACAGGAGTTACACATACTGTAATGTGGACAATAGTGAGGAAGGCAGCAAACAGATGGCAAGAGAGTTTGGTATCTGGCTTTCCACAGCTGATGGGGTGCATTGCTGAAGGCCGCAGCAGTGGGAGCTGAAAGCTCAGCTGTGGTGTTTGCAAGGATGAAGGCACTTAATCAGGGGTCTGAGAAGGAAGACGGATCAGAATTCTTCCGGTTCAGGCAGACACTGTGGGGAAGCTCTAGCTCACAGGAGACATCGCTAATGAAGGGCTTGGTGGGTAGGACACCTGGCTTTGAGAATGGAACAGAAGGAGAGGATGGGGAAGATGTGGAAGAAGACAGGGCCAATATTGAGCCAAACGGACCAACAGCACAAAAGGGGAAGAGAGAAGGCTAAAGCAGACATATTTAGGGTCAAAGGTGCAATAAGTAGGGCTCCCAACAGTGAGGAAGGGACAGAAAAGGTAGGGGAGTCGAGAGCTGATAATCTGCCAGGTGGGATACCAGCAACGATGGAAACCATCATTGCTATTGCCTGGGTAGCACCAAGAACACCTGAAGGATCAGGGACTCCACTGCAGGTATCAGGGTCAGCAAGAGCTGTGAAGAATGAGCCTGGACGTGACAAAATCTGGGTCCACTGGAGTGGGGCTGTGAAGCAGACATTGGATGCAAAGAGGAATACTGTTGAATAAGCAAGAGGAGAAGAGGTGGACAGGAAGGAGAAGAGATAAGATTCTGAGGCAGTTTGCCGATCTGTTGCAGTCCAGTTGATAACCACAGGACATACTGTAATGGAGTGATAGAGAATGCAATACAGAATCTGTGGCAGCGTTTTGGGCTGGGCTGCGAGACATTTCGAGAGATTTGTAAGGAAAGTGGTCTTGGTGGAAAAAAAATAACAGTTGACATCAATACTGAGGCTGACTCGGCTGTGAAACTGTATGGAACTGAGAGGCAGCTAACTGCTCCTGGATTCAAAAGTCATCCTTTTCACTTTAAAGGACAGGATACAACAGAAAATATTGCACAGCCCATTCAGAAAGATGCTTGTAAGGTGGAGACTGGAGCTTACGATGGTGTGTATAGCTTTCAGGAAGTGACATCGTGAAGAATTATGAGTTAGAAGGGCAGAAGTGACGTACTGTAGAAGTTGGTTGCTGTCATCCCTTCCAATCTTTTGTTCAACACTCCATATGAGTATAAGGTTGAAACATTGAAATCAATACCAATACCATTTGTTTTTTAATGAAAAAGTAATAAAACTTTACATGTTGCTGAGACATATTCACTCAGGTGTCCTGAGGTTTTTTTTCCCCTCTGTCAAAAGGAAGAATAGAGGGAACAATTCAGACAAATTAGATAAAAAAAGATTACACCACAACTGCAATGAGAGCAGGCTACATCTGCTGCATAAGAGACGCAGACATAAGCATTTTTCCCGTCTGATAGGATGAAGAAATAAAATCATCAAAGCAAGCCACATTCATGTATGCGCAAAAATTAATGTCTGAAGCACAATTAGGTTTTATAGGGCTACATATAACACCCGTTTCTTAACAGTGTAACACTTGTTAACAATGAAAATTCAAAATTCCACTACAATGAACTTCTGCAATAAGTGTGGTAGAAAGTGGTGAAGCTGCACTGTGGCCGATTCAAAATAAGAAATTTAATTGACAACCCATATGAAAGATGCTGGTGGAGTACATTGAAAAGGTTTGAGAAGGATATTCTTTAATGGCTTGCATGTAGAGAGGTTCTGGTGCCTTTGGGAATAAGGTTAAAAACAGATTAATTTTAAAAATGCAAATGTAAGGAAATATTCATAAACTGTAAAAATGACATGCAGCAATTCAGAAAATTAAGGCAATCTCTCAAATTCACTAATGGTTGTATTCTGCTTGAGTTAGTCATTTGTCAGAAATCCAGATAACAGGAAATTAAAAGTGATTTGGAATGTTTGTAATTGTATAAAGATGTAGAATTTCCATTACTGCAGACTTGAATTCAAACCATCCATCCAGAAACCAGGTACCCAAAAATATATAAAATTGATATTATGGGCTCTTTTTCTGATTTTTCATGCTCTATTTAATTTTGTCAGTAGATCCAATGTTTGACTTAATCAGCTTGCTTCTCTTGTTTTAACATGAGTGAAATTCCGGGTGCCTAGTATTTTTTCTCACAAAATGGTCCTGACCATCATTTTTTCACTCCATTAAAATAAGATTAATTTAATCCTGTTTATATTTCCACAGTAGAAGGAACAATAATTACAATGACACCGGAGAAAGATTGTCCAAAGATCAGGTTAGTTGAAGAATTCTATCTACTGTATTTTATCTGACAAAAACTAAGACCAAAGCAGTTTCATCCATCCACACATTTTCTGACTGCTTTATTTGATTCAGGGTCATAGGGGAATCAGAGCACATCCTGGTCAGCAACAGGTGCAAGTCTGGATACACACTAGATGTGACGCCAGTCCATCACAGGGCACACATACTGTAGATACAGACACAAGCACACACTCGCACCTAGGGGCAATTTTACAAAAGCCAACTAACCCACTGGTATGTCTGTGGACTGTGGGAGGTAACCGGAGGGCCCAGAGGAAACCCACGCAGACACAGGGAGATCATAAAAACTCCATGCAAGTGACAGCCCAGGTCCAGACCTAAACCCAGGGCCCCAGTGCTGCAGGGCAGCAATACGAACCAATGGGCCATCATGCAGCCCAGATGCGGCTTCAGTTATATTTAGTAATATGAATAAAAACTGTAATTTTACAGGGGTGGTCAAGTCTTCTTAAAGGACATAAGAACAGCCACGTATAAAAGTTAGAAAAGTTCATGAGAAGTATTCGTTTTCCAACACATGTACTTCTGCCTTGTACCATCAAGTAGTGAAGTTTGAGGGATCACAGCCTCAACCATGTGTCTTGGCAATCTGTCCTGTACTTTGACATTTCTCAGTGTAAACAAGTGTTTTCTAGTTCTGGTGTGAAATTAGCAGGTTTGTATAGTATTGCTGCAAAAAGGTTGTCTTCAAATTTGTGAGCACCTCAAACGAATATTATTTTACTCCCTTTCCTTACGTCGTTATAACTCATCTTATGTCCTGGAATGAATCTTACTTCTCTGGGCAATCTGTGTTTGTGCTATAAGTGCGGAGACTAGATCATTATGCAATGTTTCAGATATGGTTAAATGAAGGCACTGTACAGTTTCACAGTAATCACTCCCAGCTTGTATCAGTCAAAATCCAATAATGCTCTTTATTATCTATCAGAGTCTTGTTTCCCTGTGTGATTTGTTTAGATGTTGATGAACGTAGTGCAGCCATATCATACACATTCTCATCCCTTGGCATCCCCAATTCAAATCTTCCAATTTAATGTGCTGTGTTCACTCCATGAAAATAATGTGCTGTATATTGTGTATCTCAATGATTAATACAACTAGAGGGAAACCGACGCAACAATTAGATATTTTATGTTTTTACTTACAGAAAAGTCAGTCTTCTTAAGCATTGCTGTCATTCCTCGAGTCTGTCTGCAGGCTATCTGAGGAGCACTCTCAAAAAGACAGAATAATTATGCTCCTATACTCCTCCACATTCCTTAAAGAATTCATTTTAAGACCTATTTAAGACATTTGTGTATTGCAGTTAAACAGAGAAATGCGTCAACAATGAATTTGTTTAATTTACTGGTTCTTTCCATTTAAAAATAGAAAACAATTTATGAGCCTAAATGGCTTAGACATTAAAATTCCTGTATTCTAAAACCAGCCAATCCTTTTCTTTTCATTAAAAAAGAATGCTAAAATCATACACCAAGGACAAAATAATTTCAGTTCTTGACTTATTCTCATTTTTGTGAAGAGTAACCATGGCAATTGTAATAAAAAATGGCCAATATTGTTTTTATATTTTAGGAACTTATTTAAATATTATGTCCCTTCATTCATCTATGGTCTGCTTCTAAATGATCAAACATTTTGGAAAGACAATTTTGATAGATGTTAAAAAATCAAATGAAAGTTTTATGCAAGTATATTGCACTACTCATCAGATGAGAACATACAGTTTGAGAGCCACATACAGCAGATTACACTACAGTATATGTGACTAGATAGTTGAACACAGGGTTCACTGGGGTTGTTGTTCAATAAGTGAACAAAACAAAAATCTTTCCAACCACAAATACTCGTATCGTCTGTGAAAAGGCTTTAAAAATCCAGGTAAACTGGTTAATCACCTTATTGAAAAAACTTGTATGTAAGAGTAAAGGACATCCAATGTGATTAGCCCTACAATGAGAACTTTTAGTCTTTGTGCAAAGATGAGACAGAGGCATTCTGAACAGAAAAAGGTCCTTTCGCTGGCCTTAGCTGCTGCTGAATGATTCAGGATGATTGTGAAATTTAACAGTGTGAAGAAAAGAATACACGGTGGAATTTTGCTCTCAAACATACTGAAACATTGAAATAAAGGTTTAGTTAATAAACAGCAAATTTAACTGAGTATTTAAGGAACACTTGAGAGAGTATCGCCAAGGATACTGAATGACTGCATGAATGTCAGCGAACAAAGCCTATATCTACTGATAGAGGTGGGAGAGATTCAAATGACCAATCTACTAATGAGGTTTGTTGAAACAGTGCCATATAAATCTCCAAATTAAAGGAGGAAATACAATGATCTTTGAACTGCATTAATGGAATATCTTCTGCATCTAATTTGATGTGTTACATATGGCCATTGCTAAATTATCCATGTCTAATTGGCAGTTTAATTGTCCCCTATCTGAAATAGCCAATTAAACATGTTTAAGGCAATTAATCAGTTCCCTGTTTTTTAACATCTGAAGTATGTATGCTTCAAATACAAAGAAGGTAGTTTACCTTTGTAAAGGATAAGAACATGGGACTGATGTCGTAAAATCAGTTAGATTAGACTGTACATGAATTAGAATGTCCTAGAATTAAAACAGCTTGTTGTGTTTCGTTTAGGAATATCATTAAGTGATAACGTAATGTCACATTTCCTTTTAAATTGTTTAAATACCAATTTTGTTACTGTATGTTATCTTTTTATTCAAAATGTGTATCCCTTACTGCAGTTCTCCCCATTTTAATAATTTGTTTTAAAAAAGTGAGAAGAGACTTTTTTACAGTATCTCAGCTATCCCATTTGATTGATACCGTAGTAGCTAAATGAATCAAAAATGTTATCCAGCTGTTTCTTGAATGAACACAGGGTATCACTTTCACCTGGTTGGGTAGCTTATTCCAGACCTCCCACAACCTACTGTATGAAAAAAGGCCTCCTGTTCTCCTGTTCTTTAACATAGTTTCCATTTGTGTCTTTTGGTTGACTTTGTCAAAACCTTTCCAGAGTTTGAACACTTGAATCAGGTTTGCTCATAGTCTTCGCTATTAAAAAGGTTCATTTCTGTGTTTTCACTTTCTTTTATGTTCAGACGTTCATATTTGTTTTTGTTTGCTTTCTCTGTATATTACAGTATTTTCAGAAATTGTAATTGCATTTTAAATGTGAAGGCATTGTGTTGTATACTGTACATTTAATTTAATCAGCCGTATTCACAGTGGCATCTACAATTTTTTTTAAAGTTCAATTTCAATAGAATAACAATATTTTCCATGGATTTTCTTTTAGGGGAATACATATCCCATTCATTTTAATCATATTAAAATGAATTTGATTTTGAGAACCAGGGGTCATGACAAACATTATTTCTTAATAGTCTTCCTGACTCACAGTAGTTATTGGACAATATGAGTGCAGCTTGCCACTCATACAGTTTAATCAGAGAAATTTCACTTATAGACAGCTTGTAATTTTCATGCCATTCTAAATGCCCTTTGCTTTGTGGAGGATAATTAGTAATTACTTTTGAATGGCAAGTATATTAAGTATGGAAAATGAGACTTGAGACTCAGGGGAGGGTGCAAGTTAAAAATAAAGACAATGACAAATAAAAATATTCAGCACACTACCTATATACTGCTTAAGAAACAGCTACAAATGCATGATACAGTATATTAATTAGAAACTAGTATAATTCAGTTGTTGTTTCTAGATAAGTATATTTTTTGCTTACTTTACTAAAGAACAATTTTTTTTACAAAAAAGAAGATACTCTATTTTGATTTCTTCTTATCAATTTTCTTCCCATTTTATTACTCCCAAAACTGTTTTAAGAAATTTAGTTGAATCTATGTTGAATGGTCTCTGGGTATTCAGATAATTCCATGACCATTTTTTTAAAAAGGGGGAAGTTGAAGAAAAAATATTTTGAGGTGCTGGGATTCCCCAAGACAGCACCGCTGTCAGAGTTGTCAGTGACCAACACATCAATAACTAGTTATCGCTAACTCCTACTGTACTGTATGTTTGCACTGTGAAACTCAAATAGTAGTAGATGGCTCTGATAAATGGTTATTCTGGATGAAATCCATGCAGGTACCATATCAGATAAATCCAGGCTGATTAACTATTGATAGTCCCAAGTTACAAAGTATAAAGATAAAATAATTGGTGATCACAAATCATAAAACATTAAAAACCGTAAAAACAACTATCAGCTGTGTTACTGTACCTTGCTTAGGCATTAACTAGTCTGTAAAATAAAATAGCCCACTTAACACCAGTATACTGTAAAGTACATTATCTTATAAAAGTATTCATCCCCCTCTGGTGATGTCCCATTTTGTTGAACTACAAACAAAATATATGAATTTTTAAAGTGAGTATTTTTAACGAAGACCTGAATGCTCAAACTGAAAAACTTACACAGTAGGTATACAAGAAAAAATAAATCTCGATAAAAACTTATTAAAAATCAGTAAAAACTGAAATAAAAACAACAACAATGTACCCTTTTGCTATGTTGAAAATAATTGGTTCTGGTGCAGAACCTTTGCACAATTAGTTTAATGGCCTCTGTCTGTGTGTAATAACTGGATCCCAGGCTCTGCATCTGTCTGTGCAAGATCATTCAGTATGGTGGGTGGTAACTTTCAGCAAAGACTCAACCAAGAAGACAAAGGAGCTTTAAAACAATTCAGGGATAGTCTTGTAGAAAAGTGCAGATCAGGAGAATGTTACTGTATAAACCGCGACACTGAGTCTCCTTTTGAACATGGTTGAGTCAATCACTAAGAAGTGAATAAAGTGTATTGCACCTCACAGCTGCCTAAATCAGGCTGTCCCTCCAGAATGAGCATTAGATCAAAAATGGAACACAAAGTGATATTGCAGAGGCAAAGGTTTTTATGGTTGGATGAGACAAACTTGGATCCTCTTGGTCTAAATATAGTGTTACATCTGACCAATACGTGACAAAGCACATCACTCGGTAAGCACCATCGATACTGCCAAACATGATGGTAGCTGCTTCTTATCAGCAAGAACTGTGAAGCTTTCCGAGATTGAGGGGAAAATGGGTGAAGCACTGTGCAGACAAATCTTAGAGGAAAATCTGCTTAAATCTGATAAAGACCTAAAATTGGAATGAAAATTCCCTTTTCAACACAAGGCTGAAGCTACACTGTAGTGGCTTAATAAGAAAAAAGTAAAATGCCTTTGAATGGCACAGTCAAAGTCCTGACTTGGATCCAATGTAAAATTTGTGACCAGACTTTGACACTGCTGTCCATCAACAATCCCCAAACAAATGGAGAGAGCTTGAAGTATACAAAAAAACAATGGGTGGGTAAAAATTGCAATGTCCAATTCTTCAAAGTAGCCGTATCTGAAAAGAACTGTAATTTATGGAATCCACATAGATTTAGGTTTTTAACTCATTCTTTAAATTAAAAACCTGTATACTTCACTTGTAATTCAACAAAATAGGACAGTTTCAAGGGGAAGAACATTTTTGTAAGGCACTGTATACAGTATAATCTACAATTCATTATAATAACTTTTATTATTTTGTCAAGGTTAAAATTAATTAAATCGATTAAAAGGTACAGTACCATGTTTAAAAAGTTATCAACAGGTACTGTAATACTGTATGTGCATATAACACAGGAAAACAGTATCCATTATATAAAAAGCCTTTACATTTGTAATATGTGGAATATTTAACATAACATTTATAACATTTTGATATACTGTACAAAGAAGACATTAACTAGCAAAATTAATAATCAAGTGTTTTGCTGCCTTGGAGACAAATAAAGTAACAGTATCCAAGGGTACAATTCTATTAGCAGTCTTGTGATGTGTCTATGCCAATCTGAATGTGCTAGTCATTAATTAAAAACACAAATAATAAAATCAAAATCGGCTTCAGATAAGTACAGTAAAACTGACATTTTTAATGTACTTTAATGCACATATTTAAAACCATGCTTATTGTCTCATGAAAGAAACAGAAATACCCAATGTACTAAAGTACATGGAAATGACAACATCGGTGTGAAGTGGTTAATGAAGGTGAACTGAAAATGTATTTCTTCAGCTCACAAATAGACAGGCTTGGCCAAAGTTGTCAGGAAATTTGTTTGAATCTGTGAACACAACCAGCAGTCAGAAAACCTTTATCTAGTACTTCTGCTGTATTATTTCCTACATTTTATAATTGCTTCTTCAATGTTATGGTCTTTTCTAAATCCTGATTGACAATCAACCTGAATACTCTCTTGGCTTAGCAAATCTGTCAAATATCCATGAATGCATTTTTGCAATTTTGTTTTAAATTGTTGGTGTCAAATGTCAGGAAATTGTTCTGCGTTACTCAGCCATCTTCTTTAAATATAACCTTGTTAATATTTGACAGTGGAAAAGTACCTTTGCTTAGTGAAAGTAGAAGGTCGACATATATTACTGGATTATTAATCAAAAATGTAGACAATTTCAGAAGACTTAAAAGCCACCTATCAGTTCATTATTGAGTGCTTTATACATTATTGTTCAGGTTGTCTCCATTAGCTGATCAATGAATGTTTTAAAAATTAAATAAAGCAGCTGTGGAAGACTGCTGAGACTTTTCCAGATGATATAGAATTAAAGATTTAGGTGTGTAAGATTAAAGTAATAGATCTGTGCAGTTTTCATTGGCAATAACATTGATTTGCTTTTTTCCCCAGAACCACATATTGATACACTGTTCTCACAATTGCAAACACAAAAACACACCATTCTTTACCTTTTCTTTTTTTGTGAAACAAATTTAGCCCAAGGTTACAGTAACCTCACTGCATATGTAAAAAAAAAAACTACAAGAAAGTCAGGTTTTCTGTAAAGGCTGATAAACAGATTTGATATCTGTAGCTACTGCTTTCTGATCTAAAGGCAGTATTTACACAAAGGCAAAGGATAAACAAAGTCTGAGCTGCCCAAAGGGGTCAGTTACTGTACAACTCGCAAGACAGTTTCCATTGCTATCAGATGAAACACGATAGCACCAAGGGACAGTGAGAGCAAATACCTCTTTTAGAATCTTCGAAGCATGTACTGTACATCCCACGTTAAAAGTACTTTGTATTCCAGTCTTGCTTTTTGAACTGTACAAAAGGCAAATTAGAATGGTTCAAGAGAAGACTAGGCTATTCACCCTATTTTGCTTACTCAGCTGTAACTAGCCTGATTTAAAAACTCATTGAGATGCCTTTTCAAGAATCCCAGTGAAACGGGTTTAATTAGGCTGTTTCAAGTTTTTGTTTTTTTTTAGTGTGTACATAAAGACCCACAACCAAATCAATACACAGGTGAACAAAAGGAATACCAAGCACTGGGGCATGGCATGCATCCGACCACTTGAGCCAGCCAAAACCACAAAAGCAGCCTTTCTGATGAGTAGGGGTAGCAATTGAAAGAATGGTGTCTGTTGATAGATGTTCACCTAATGGCTAATTATTGCTGTTTGTAGACATAAGAATGTAAGATGTGTTTCAAGGACAGTAGACTAGCACATTTGGTCTAAGAGCAGGAAGGCGACTTTCATCACTCAAGGACTGCAGTCTTCCTTGGGTTTATTTAAGCTGAACCCTTAATTACTGTACTTAACTGAAACAATTATTTGTGTAATTGGATCAACACAACCGCTTTCCCTGTCTTAGGCAGAAGATGGTTAAAAACACTGTGTGCCTCAAGAGATATGAGCAGCCAAACAAGTTCAGTTAAATATCCTGTAGAGAGAATGCAGTTTTATATGGAAAATGAACTTTGTGTCAATTTTAGATGCATGCCCTGTTAATTTAAAAGTGGCAGCATAGAGTTGCACCATTACTAGTTCAACAGTAGGTGATAATGTATTGGCTCAGTACTCTACTGCAATCCTTTAGTGATTAAAGATAACCAAGGGAAAGAAACAAATCAATGGAAGTCTATCAAGCACCTTGGTCCCCGGCACCAAGATATACAGGACAAAAAATCCATAAAAGATAGAAGAAATGGTCAGTGCTTTTTAAAGATCTGAAACCAGTGCAAAACAAAGTCATACAGTACCAAACCAGACAAACATGCTCTGCAACATGGCGAACGCTCTCAGAAGTAAATGAAAAGTAAAGTAAAAGAACCTTTATCGCAGAGGATTTTAATTCTATTTTCATATAAATACAAGTTAAGAAAGAAATCCCTGTTTCATTCCTGTTCGGTAAAAAAAATATTTTGTTTACAAGAGGAGAATAAGTACAACCACCCTCTTCAATGGAAAGAGCATTTTCAATTATTTTAGGAGTTGGTTATCTTATAATCAGCATGAGTACCGTACCTCTTTACAATAAGTACATGTATATTTTCTCCTATAACCCGTGAAATAATTACATAGTTTCCCATGGCATTAATGTGAAATGCTGTTTAGGTCCACATGTTTTCACAGGCTACTCACATTAATTCTCTTATCTCACCATCAATTAAATACAGTATGCACACCCTCTTATTGTAAAGTAAATCTGACGACTTACAGCTACATTAGGTGAGATGGAATCGTATATTGTACAATGGTTATATGGAGCAAAAAATGCTCCTTGGGTATTACTTAAAGGAAAGTTTTTAAAGTTAAAACATATTCGACATAGACCAAATAACTATATTCAAATATTTAATCTTGCTCTTAAATCATATATTCAAGATTGTGTCATTGAACAAATTATATCACAGTATATACTTGATTTTTTTTTCTTTTTTATCCCAAAAGAATACATTGTATTTTCACAGGCCACTTTTCATATATTCACATGTGCAAGAGGATAAGAATTTAAAACTAGCTATTGAGAGAGATATATATATATACTTTACATTAATTGAAAAAATTACATTTTTGTATAGTAAAAACATTTATTTTAACAATTTTTACCTACATTAATCAAAAAAGTACAGCATATTTAATAATTTTACAAATTCTTCATAAAAAATATATCTCTGTACAAAAAAAAGTTCTTTTGCACCTACTTCAAGTCAGCAGCATATGGTAAAACAGCAATGATTTCTATGGAATGATGTCGAACATAATGCAGTTTTACAGCTTTTTTTTTGTTTTTTTTATGTTTTTTTTAACAAACTATTTTACAGAAGAGAAAGGGAAACGTTATTGCAGCTAGCCTGGAGAAAGGCAAGATGTGTCGTAAAAGCAGCAGTTCTATCATCACAAGAAGCATACAGTGGAAGAAAGGTATGGTCTCCACCTTCTGTTTTCACCTTAATATAACCAAGCCTCACCCACCATTTTTACCTTAGGTACACAGTACCATAACAATAGATAAAAAATTTCATGAAATATGTGCTGATGCAAAATAGAAATTACTTAGAAAATGAAGGTGAGCCTAATGCTTCTTGATTTACATACTTTAAGAACATACAGTTGATGATACACATTCAGGGAATCTTTTTATGCATTGCTGTTCATTTGGATGGGCACTCATTTTCAGAAAGAATACACATTGTATTAGGTTTCTTTGTAGCTATTCTAGTGTAATCCTGAATGTCAGCCATTAATTAAGATAAGACGTGTTTTATTATCTCTGTCTCTCTGACCTTTTTCAAAGGCAATAGAGCAAGTATCAGGACGTTTACATACTGTACATATCTGTGGGTATGGATTGTGTGAAACCATACACACATGATGCTACAGAAATAAGTGAGACAGCACAATAACCTACTTACCGATGATCTTAACTTGCATGCGTACTTCCTTACCAGGCATGAGAGAATGTGGTTAATGCAGGATATTTCACTTTTTGGTAGGTTATATGTCCCCAGCATTTTCTAAGTACAGTAATTAGCGTTTCTTTCTGAGTTGTTCCTGTTGTATCTGATATTATGCTGGCTACTGAGCAGTTAGTGTGTAGAATACTTGCACAAGTTATCTAAAGAAGTAATATAACCTTACCAACAACCCTGCCTTTTTTTTTTGCTAGTGTACTAGCAGAACCCCAATTCCAAACTTACTGTATAAGAGACTGTTTATTGTAGTGGACCAAATTTAAACTGTCTGGGCATTAAATATACAGTATATGGTTACTAGTGCAACTGGCCAAAACTACCTCTAACATATGCACCCTAAACATATGATTATGAAAAAACTTCAGCATTCAGAGCTGTTGAGATTAAAAATAACTTAAGCACTTAAGAAAAAATATATTTTCTTTTCTCCAGCATTGTGTATAATGATGATATTCTTACATGTAAAAGGTATATTTTTTGTATTTGCAAACTTGCACCAATTATCCCTAGTTACTTATCTTCAATTGGTTTTATTTTACTAATTAGTTTTATTATTTATATACAGTAATAAAATCAGTTATCAGGTATCAGTTGGTTTTATTTTATTTATTGGTTGTATTATTTATATTGGTTGAACCAATTAAAAAGTGGTCCTTTAGTCCCTATTGTAACGCCAATTATAACCAAAAACTTCATGCCTCATAGTATCCAGTTTTGTGAGTAAGGGACTGTGAACCAATGTCTGACTGTTGAAGGTGATGTAGCAGTGTGAAGTAATTGTTTTACCTTTAACACATGACTATGAACCATATTTCAGACTATAACCCTTGTGCCAAACTTTATGTGAAACATTAATGAGCACATAATTTTAAGAACTTGAATTTTTGTCATTTTGACATACCATATCTGTCAGTCGCTGGGGTGACAACATCTGCATATCAGAAACACTTAAAAGATCACAATGATTAAAATGCAAAATTTGGAAATACATAAACTATTTGTAATTTTGATGATAAGTTGATACATTGCTGAGAAGGATGAATGGTGCAAACTTGCCCATATACGGATTACACCTTGCAATAACAAAACAGCAGTCTTAACCTGTTATAAAATAAACTGCAGATTCAGCTGTGGGTTGTGTCACTTAGTTTGCCATACCTGTTGTACATATTAATGTATAAAATAAGCAACTGCTTCATATTATCATATAACCCTTGCAAAACATAGAAAATAAAGTTGTTTTTTTACAGCTATAGCATGACGACATGCTTCTCAGGAACATGGAAATGCTTATATACAAATGGTCAGTGTATAGAAACCCTGTGTTTTTTTTTTAAACCACTTTCATGATCATTCATAACACACTAGTGCAAAAATTGTGCAGTTAGGTTTTGCAACACGACAGCTGAGAGAACTCCACCAGCTACCCAGAATCTGGATAGCAGGTTCTGCTGTGAGACAGGCAGTTGTAGTTGTAGCAATTTCTTCTCTTTTATTACTGGAAATGTCTGGAAAGGTATGAGCAACGAAGCTGAAAGAAGCCGTCTCCTTCATCATTTATCTTATGTGAAGAAAATGCCTTTTGTCAACAATTATGTGTCTTTTCAAGAGACTTCAACATCTCCCAAGGGAGTGCGTGAAAAAAACACAACTTTGTTCCAGTAAGCAACATGAAAGGCTGAGGCATACAGTATGACACCCTGGCAAGATATTCAGAAGTAATTCTTGATCCAACAAAGTCACTTCTTTTCTTTGTTTTCTTGGCCATTAGCTTATTCTGTGCCTGATGGAGCTTTTTGTTTCTCAGAAAATGAACATTTTATTTCTTTTTATGCCATTTTTTTTTTCCTGACAGAAGTTGTTATAAAGTGTATAGTAGCAAAGCAAAGAGTCACAAAGGAGATGGGCATATGGCACCAAAGAAGTTACTGCTTACCCAAGAGGTATGGCTATGAATCAGTCAAAACTGACAACAAAGGCTATACTACTGTGCAGACTGTGTTCAGAGTTGTATCAAATCTCACAGCTTTCGCCTCCGTAGGTTTCATGTTTGTGTCATACATTGGATTTTCGAAAGAAGCCTGTCCATTTGTGTTCTCGTGGCCTGCATAGCCATTGTACTGTACTTTTGGTCTTGTCCTGAAAGGTAAAGAAACCCAAACAAGACAAACGTATTATTTTAACCCTCGTAAGGAAACGGAGAAAAAGAGAAACAAAGAAAACACGGATATTGTAACAAAAGACAAATACTGTTATTTTGAAATTACATTTGCTTCACTTGAACAGTTAATTTTCTAATTATTTGCTGCTGGTTTACAGACATCTTGAAATCCCAATGACACTGGAACAGTAAGGTTAGTTATTAAGAAAGAAATTTGCACATTTTTTGTTGTATCTGTAAATCAGTACCCCATGTACTTCAGACTCACAAACAATTAAATTAGGGATAGTTTGACACTCAAAATTTTAAATTACATAATGATCAGAAGCAGCAGCTAAATATCATCAGAAGAAACACAAATGTGCCATTTTCTAGATGTGCTAAGTTACCCTCGCAATAGAAAAGTCCAAATCAATGATTCACGACTTTGTATATGAAGCTTGGATCACTCTACTGTAGTTTCAGCTGTATTCAAACTCTTATCTAGGATCCTCAGAGAAACATATCCTGTATGTCAACCTTAAAAAAAGTGTCACTATTGTTCACAGATTGCTGTCCTATACTTTCATTATTTTGTTTTGTTGCTTAGTTTTTAAGAGAAGCTACATTTTCATGATTGTTCCACACTTTTTCTGACACAGGAAGGGGATCTTACTGTGCGATAGACATTACAGTATGCTGGCATACAGATGGTTTATAAATAAGGTGGCTCATCTTGACCCTTGAAAGAACATTTTTGTAAAGTTTTAACACTAAAAAACATCTGGCTGTTCAGGACCAATAGATGGTTAAAAAGATACTGCATAACAAAAGACAAATCCATGGGAGAAAAACATGATAACCTTTTTTTCGCTTATAGAATCAGTACACAATGTTCACAGCAAAGCCAAAGTGCTCCAATGCTATAGTGAGCACTATCATTTAACCTGCAAACTTCAGTTCTATTCAACAGAACTTTCTGGATGCCAACAATACAAGTAAAGCAGGTAATGTATTGCTAAAAATTTGTTTTGAATTATTGATAATCATGTCTAACCAACGGCCTTTTTAAAGTCATGCATTGCAGGTGTAATACTGGGGGAAAAAAATTAAATGAGGAATTTCACAACAGTAAAATTGACCTGCAGCATATATGCACATTCCATCCTATTTTAATGGGTAACTTTTGCTTCCCTCTATCTGAGCACTCAAGTTCCTAAATTAACTGTCAGCTGTGCTGCATTGCTTAAAGTAACAGATTTGCTAACTCGGCACATTCATATTAATATGCTAATGTGGATATTTCCAGCTTACTATAATGCCTTGTACAAGAAACTAACTGATTAATTTTTAGTTGATTTAAGTACTGTAACAAAGTAGTTATAATTTTTAAATAGACCAAAGAAATAATGCCTTAATACTGTATGAATTATATCCCTGGCAAGTTTCTCTTAGATAATGGCATTAAATGTAAAATAAAAATGGGAATGCATAAGTAAAAGGATAATTCCCTAGTCATTTTGTTTCTCATTTCTTACCTGCAGCCCATTCTCATTACATCTTTGGATCTCTCATTCTCATCTGTGTCTGGTGAGTGCACCCTGCCTATTTTTATGTATTTTAATATTAAGGATAGTCATTCTGTTTAAGCACATGCCCCTTTCTTTGCCCTTAGGTTCCTCTGATTCCATAGGACTACCAATACCACTGCCGGGGTACAGTCTGTTTTGGGGAAGAGTCAGTGGGCAGCAACAGGCCACAGGAGTTTCCCCATAATACTCCTGACAAACACTGTGACTTTGGAGTCTGGTCTTCTGAAGACAGGAGGGTGTCTCACCTGTGTTTGTAGAGGTAAAAGGCAAACCCTGACAGAATCAGAGCAAAGAATGGCACCAGTATGGCAGCGGCCACTGAGCTGCTGTTGGTGCCGTAATAAGGGTTGGACAGGTCCGTGTCTGTCGTGATGAGGCCTGATGACAAAAAAGGCAAATCCTTCTCTTTAGCTTGTGAAATGAATGAGACATTAAAATCTTGATAAAAACACTTGGATATAATTATTTGTGTATTTGTGCGCTAATCAAATACTTTGTCTACTTTCTACAACAGTATGTCTACGAAGTAATTATTCCTAAAATATTAACTTCTGGAGTCCAGACCAAAAACCTGAAATTCTAAAAGGAGCTACATTTTTATTTTTCTTAAGAACGAAGTCTGTAGTTTCTGTTGTAAACATTACTGTACCCCTGACACAGAATCCCCACAGGCTCTGTACCACAGTCTGTTAATTCGCGCAAAGTTAGAATTAACAATAAGTCTAGAAACATAATAGCATACATGTATTTATGAAATAGTATCTCATTTCAATACCTTGTCTTGTTAACTGAAAATTTCCAAAGTCTTTTCCATGAATAAAACCCTGATAGACAAAGGTGTTGCTGTCGGATTCTGCTGACACCTAGACCAAGATAGAAGATAAAAGTTCAAAAGTCATACATACTAGAAAACGTGTTTCAATGAATATTAAAATGTGATCTGCAAATGTGTATCTTCATGGTTTCATCACTTTTTAAAATTAAATTTACTTTACAGCAAATGCTCCTCATTCAGTATATGAACAACCTTAAAGTGTTCTCAGTTTTCTGTTTTTTTAAATTCTCTCAGCTGAAGCTGTTAATGAGCAGAAGCTTAAATATGACCTAAATGAAACTGGAACTATATTGTTGTGTATGATTCCAATCCTTTTAATTTGCTGGTATTTTAATTGTTTAGCAACCTCTAATCATACAGCTTAAAGTTATCCTAAATAATTAAACCTTGGATTGAGTGACAGTTACTGAAGAGTGTTTAACTGTTTCTGAAGATTTTTAGCATTCTTTTTAGATGAACATCATTGTACTGTATGTTGCGTTATATTTTGTCAAAAGACTAAAAATTGCAAATAATGCAAATGCATGGAAACAAGGTTCTTCAACTCACATATCCATCCATTGCCCAGTTGTCATTTTTAAATTTACTGAAAAAGATTTCGATGGGCCCTCGAACCTGGTACACCTTCAAGAGTAAATGATTCTCTTCTTTCTTGTATATACCTATGGAAGTACGACATATTCATGAACAGGTGGGCCCCAACTCAATTATCAAGACATTTCAAACATGAAAAAGCTCATTAATATTCATGCATTTTTGAAGCAAGAAGCAAACTTAGCCAGGAGGTGTTACAGGAATATATTACATCTGAAAGTTACCTCCTTACCTGAAAGTCTGAGCTGCACACCACTGTGTTCCAGCAGTGTTACATTGACTTTACTGGTCGTGGCATTAAACCAGTTCACTGTTATGGTAGCTGACTGCCTTCTCCCAAGGTACTCATAGAAACCTTTCCAACCACTGTTTAAGGAAAATACATCTGCGGGAACTAAAGACAGTTATATTATACTGATGCGTTCCACAATGTATTCACTGTTATTACATTTTAAAACAGTAAAGTACTTTGACAGTGCTGCACCATTTTTTTATGTTATACTGTAATTTAACAGTGGCCATCACTAGAATAACAAGTGATTTCAGGTGGTACATACTGTACTATGAAATAAAAAGTCAGACTGACATACTGAAGTGCACAGGTTAATATGACCTACTGTCATTGTAACTCATTGCTACAGTACGTCATCGTAAACTCTCCTTAAGAATCTTTTTCTCACTAAAAATGATTGGCTTTTTCAATATAACTCGTGTCCATTCTAGCCACTAATTGAGATAAAGCCAAAGCAAATAAAGATTGTATACTGTAAAAAGTTATCACACAGTTCCTATGGTGGCGGATGTTACTAACCGTGTATCTTATTCTTCTGTACTCCTGAATCTGCTCCTTTTGTTTTGTCATTTACTTTTGGCCCAACTGAAAAAGAGTAAAAGGTTAATAATGTTTCTACAATGCTGTAGGACCTGCCATTGACTCCCTGTTTACATTTGTGCACTATTAATAATAATGGTTTTCATCCAGGAGTTTAATCCACACACATTCTGTAATGGCTGTGTGTGTATTTGACATTTTGCCTAGAGCAGTGCAACAGTTCGTGGGGCGAATCTGTGATCCACACCTCAATGGATTCAACTGAATTGTCCTCCTGCAGCCCACAGATACACTGGTGGGTTAACTGGCTTGAGGTGTGAGTGTGAGAGGATCTGTCTCTGTGCCTGTTGGCCCTGCAGTGGCCTGGCCGTCCTTGAGGCTGTTGTTTGCTCCGACTCTCCCATGACCCTCCCATGGATAAACTGGTTAGAAAATGGATGGGATGGATGTTTTCACACCTTTCAAGCTCCATGTTGTCTTACAACGCTTCTCTTACCAGACCAGGGAAATAGGAGGAAAGCCAGGCTAATTAACTCAATTAACTGGCTCTGTCATGAGCATGATGGGGTTTGTACACTGTAGAGCTTTTGATCCCAGTCAGGAAAAGTTATTTATGACATTATATCTTGCACACTATCCTCATTCACTGAGAATAACCCAATGAATCTATAAAAAATGAGTCTTCATTAAATAGCAAATACAAATTGGTATAGTGTTGTGATTAATGGTGCACAATCGATAGTTGTAATATATTATCAAATGTTGGTTTTAAAAAACATTCGTTATACCCTAAAATAGAATGTAGTGCGTGTACAGTACATGAAGGGGCAACATCTTTTCTTTGTGAAAGTTGTCTAAAACTAAAAAAGTGCATTTCCCCTCTTATTGAAAATGATGCATGTCATAATCCCGATATGATTGTGCATTTCTTTAAATCAAATGTGACGTCTTTTCATATGACATGACGTCTAACAAAAAGGTTTATTGATTTTCAGGGCATTACAGTCAAGTGTAAGTGGATGTGCTAAAAGGCCCTGTTTCCTACAAATTGCACCTGTGATTTTCTCAAGTACCCTTTGCATTACACAGATGCGCACTATGAGAAGGAGCTGTCCTCTACACCATATACCTTTGCAGATAGGTGGCTTTCCAGACCATTTTCCATCTGCTTTGCAAGTCCGATGTTCAGATCCCCCAGCAAGGAAAAATCCAGCTTGACACGTATACATCAAAGTGTACCCTAAAGTTGGCAGATCTATAGCTTTCACATCCACATGAGAAGGTGTTTCTGGCTGTCTGCAGGCATGAGCTACAAAAAAAGAAGAAAAACAAATAAAATCACTACTGTACTTTCTTGGATAGTAAATTATGGATAAAATATCAGTGCATTAAAAATGAAAACATTTTATATGTTTAGTTTTCATTAAAGAAATATACTCCCAAAGGAACTTTTTAGAAAAATCTAAAATATCTTGCATTTAAAATTAATACAGAGTCTTCATGCCTCCCCTTGTCAACAGAAACTTTGCCACTTAAAGAGTTCTGACAGTAAAAAATTCTCTGTGAGATGCAGCAGCCTCAAGGTTTAGTAGGTAATACTGTTGAACTAATAACAGATTTATAGTTCATGAAGTAAAAGCTTAAACTTCAATAACTTTTTTTTTGTGCTGAAGCGGGCATCCGTCACTTTTTTCCCCTCTTTGAATCACCTTTGAAATTTTGAGCTGAATTTTATCAACTCCCCTTTCTGTGTCGATCCATCTTTGAATCCACATATAAACCAAAAGACTTTATAACTTTGTAATCCTATACTATGCTATTAACTACAGTCATAGCCTTGAAAGTAAGGTAAATCATAAAATCGTAAAGCTTTATTTAAAAATATATTTATTTTCTAAAATTGCCACAGCCTTAGTTAGCAGAAACCACATAAAGTGTCCTAAAAGTATGCAGACCCTTGTCCAGTTTTCACATTTTATGCGCTAAGGCTTTGTTAGATACTTAGTGTACTCCATACATTCAAATCATAAAAGACAAACAAATAAATATATAACAATAATTAATATTATAGAAAAATTGAAAAACTCTTTGCTATGGCAAACCTTAATAAATTAAGGTGGACAGAAATACTCTAATGAACCACACAATTAGTTGAGCTGCCTCTGTCTGTGTGCAATAATAGTCTTTCATTTATCTCTGTCCAGGTAGTGAATTTCAAGCAAAGATTTAAACATAAAGACCAAAGAGCTTTCAGAACAACTCAAGGATAAAACCTTGTATGAAGGTGAGATCTGGATAAAGGTGTAGAAACATTTCAAAGACCCTTAATATCTCTTTGAGAGTGATGAAATCAATCATTAAGAAGCAGAAGGCACACAGACACTGCCTAGATCAGACTCTCCTTCCAAACCAAGCACCTGGGAGTCTGAGACAGGAAGAATGTTAATGGTTCATTGGTGTCGTTCTACAGAGAGGCTTGTGTGGAACCAAAAAAGACATCTCAAATCCTGCATGGGGTCTGCAACAAAGCACTTTCTCCACAGCAGAGGCTGGGAAGTTTGTTAAAACTGATGGGATAATGGAGTGAAATACAGGCAAATCTTAGAAGAAAACCCACTTAAGATCTAAAACTAAAAAAATCAGCTTTCTGAAGAACAATGATCCAAAAGCTATAGTCAAAGCTATACTGCTGTGGATTAAGGGTAAGAAAGTGAATGTCCTTGAGTGGCCCAGTCAATACCCTGACTTGAATCCTATAGAGAATCTGTGGAAAGACATGAAAACTGCAGTCCATAAGCTATCCCTAAGCTACAGACTTGAGTCTGAGCAACTCTGCCAAGAAGAATTGACAAAAGTTGCACCAAACCAGTGTGCACATTTGTGAAAACTTACCCCCAAAAGACTTAAAGCTGCAAAAAGTCTTTAGTTTTAGCATTCAGGTTTTGAATAGAATATTGATTTTAAAAAATGTGAATGCATCATTTTGTAACTTCACAAAATGGTCCACCATTGGAAGAGTACAAATATGTCAGCGAGGCACTATATACACTGTAAATCACTTATATCGATTTGATTTTGTTTATTGTCCATTTGTAACATGGAGATTTAATTTAAAAAAAACAAATAATTTCAAATAATAAAAAAAAACTTTTAGGATTTTTATATTACACCATACATACATATGCATTCTGGCTGTATACCACTCCAGGTTAAATTTTCAAGGCAAGTTCGTGTTGTAGATCCCAATATATGGTAGTTTTTTCTGCATTTAAAGAAGATTTTACTTCCCACCTATATGAAACAAAAAAGAAATTCAGATTACAGAGAAAGAAAAGAGATTCAAATTGAATATATCAGTATTAAATTCACCTCTAAAATATTTCCTAGCATTCACTAAGGTTTCAAACTTCTTCCAGTTTCTCTTCAAGTTAAAGTGATATATGGTACAAAAGTAGAGAGAGAAATAAAATAATTCTGAGCACTTTCACCCTTGAAATATATTGATAATGCTGGCCATTTAGGTTTTGTCCATTTTTAATTATTTTATATAGCAACAAAATAGTGAGACAGTATGTGGAGCGGGTGTATAAAAGGAGTACATTTGGGACCAAGAAGTCTGAGAAGGCTATACCTACTACAACCATGTCTACGGAAGTCTGTGGTTTCCTCTGCCCCCATCCATATCCCAAACATGTTCAAGGGGCAAGAGAGAACACTGATCAGCTGGATTCCTGTGTGGAGTCTCAGGTGTAGGTGATTAAGTGCCTCTCAAGGAATAAAATGTGTGGCAAGGAGAGGCTTTTGATTCCTAAATCACTGAAACTTCTGTTTTGCCGCCAAGCAAGCTCATGGAGCTGATTGTAATTGTCACGGACCTTTGTAGGTGCTAGAAGCATACCCAGTCCTGGGAGTCTGAATAGTAACAAGCTCATTAAGAAGAAATACTAGTGAAACTGCAGTACGTTCCCTACACAGAAACAGAAAACCCAACTTAAAGGTTGTAGCCAGTCGTTGTGTGACACCCCCAAACAAACAGGAATGAAGGGTGAACTGAATGGTCCAAAATAAAGAAGCAGTGCTTTTTCAGAAAAGAGTTTGGAGCGAGGACCAATCGAAGCACTCACCTCGTATCCTTGAGATGGGATTGGTATGCCAAAGGGAGGAGTACCAGGATCTCTACACATATTATATGCTGGATCTACAGAACATAAATATTGAAGTAAACAAAGATTAAGGTTTTAAAAGTTCTGCTACATCCATTACAGATACACAGACAGATATTCACTCACATATGTGTATCGTGAACAACTTAAGGCAAGCTGATTAACCTAGACTGTTAGTGGAAACTAGAATACCTGGAAAAACCCCACTTGGACATAAGAGAAAATGCAGAGTACACACGAGAAGCTGGAATAACCATGCTGACTATCAGAACACCCAATAGATGGCCAATTACCAATGCACGTGGGCTGAATACCACTCCAAGTCCCATCTGCTTGACAGACTCTCCTGGATGAGCCCACGAGAATATATGGGCCTTTGCAGTAGAAAGTTACTTCAGACCTATAGGTGAAACTTTTGCCTTCAGCATGCCCCTCTGCTGGTGTACCTGGGTCTCCACATAAAACAGCTGCAAGTGACAGAGAACAGATCAACAGAGATTTAGAGGTGAAATGTCTGATGGTTTTTTGAAATACCATATGGTTGACATCATCATTGTTATTCTCATCAGTCCACTCCTGGAAGAGCTGCTATGTCACAGAAACAAAGGGTTTATGTAAAGTACAAAAAACCTGCTTAAAGCAAAATTAAAGTATTATCACATCCATTCATCACACTTATATGGTGCTTTTCTGGATAATCCAATCAAAGCACTTTACAAGTAATGGAGACTCTCCACCACCACCAATGTGCAGCCCCGCCTGGATGATGTGACGGCAGCCAAAGTGCACCAGTATGCTCACCACAGACCAGCTCTCAGTGGGGAGGAGAGTGGAGTGATGAAGCTAGTTCAGAGATGGGGATTATTAGGAGGCCATGATTGGTAAGATGCAGTATAGAGTCGCCATCACTCTACTGGGGCACAAGAAACCTACTCAGACTGCAGGGTGAGCGCTCTCTACTGGTCCCACTTACAACATTTCCAGCAGCAACCTTAGCCTTCTCAGGAGGTCTCTCATCCAGGTACTGGCCAGGCTCATGCCTACTTAGCTTCAGTGGGTTGCTAAGTTATATAGCTGCTGGCATGCTTGGAAGGAAAATGATTCAATACGCATTTTACCTTACAGATGGCATGCATAAGAGAAGCAACCCGCCTTTTCCCATAATAAATGCTATACATAGTTGCTATTATGTCCATGGCCATAGTTAAAAACATTTTAGTCATCAGGCATCATCCAATCATGCCTCTAGAGAGCATTAAAGTAGAGAGGCCTGCAATCTCCTTGTTGTTCGTTTCCAGAAAAACAGATTGTTGCTTTCTTTTCAGTCCGATAATGGATCTACAATAACTGCAATAACCAGTGCTGACTTTTTGAAAGGAAATTCCTTTCAAAACATACTGCATGTACGTACTATTATAATCACTTTTCAAATATCTTCTATTACACTTAAATGATATTAGATAGTCCACTGCGTTTGTGTTGTCTTTTTCCAGACTTGTCAAAGGAATATTTCTCTTATTGAAGGTTTAATGTTAAAACTTACGTAAGCAGTGTGGGACATCCCCTCTCCAAGTGCCGGTACCTTCACATGCCACTATTGCAGGTGTGGACAGCTGGTAGCCCTCAAAACAGCTGTAGCTAATGCTTGACCCCCACTGGAAGTCTGATCCCTCCACTTTCCCGTGGTGTATCACAGGAGGCTGGCCACAGGACAGAGCTTCACACGGGGAAAAGAAGAGTGATTATGTCTAATTAAAGGACACAGCTCTGCAGAGCCCTGTTTTTTATTTATTTATTTATTTATTTATTCTAATACCGAGTAATATATCAAGACCACTAGTCTATACTGAACAGCATGGTTCACAGCTCTTTGTTAATGGAATGCATCTTTCCTATTTAGGCTTTCAAGGCTAAAAAAGCCAATCCTGAACATCTTATGCCAAATTGCCCTAATGTCATGAAGGATTAAAGGCAAAACTCTGCTGTTACATTATATCTACATTGTATCTCTGTATCAGTTCTAAAACCTTAGAGTGTGGTAATTTTTTTATGTTGAAAAAAACAACATTATTCTGTCTAGGGAGGAATTATAATTATAATAAAAAAACATTGATCTTTCAAAGTTAATTGAAATATTACATACTACTGTACACCTTCCAGTATGTACTCTGTATCTCCTGGAGAGGATCATATGTTCACCAAGGCTTTTGTGAAACTCTGTGTCAAAGTCTTAGTGTGTCAAAGCCATTTTTACTATAGGGCGTGACAATAGGAAGTCATACTTTTTTCACAAGATCACATGCAGCATGGAGTACAGTATAATTGCTATAAAAACTATTAGTCCTGTGTGTTTATGCTGGTTACTTTGGTAATGCTACAGTATATCATGTACTGTAAGTACATTTATTAAGGTGGAATAATGCCATTATGTGATTAATTTCAGTGATGACTGTTTTAATAATAATGAAAAGGGTGAATTTTAAAATCCCCTGATGTCTGAAGAAAAGGTTAACAATTTTATAGATTTAAATTCTAGCACATACTATATTAATTTTCCCTGCAAGAACCAGTGTCCCTTCCTGGGGGGGGTTATGCTTTCTAGTCTGCTTAATGCTAAAGAAACACGGATGAGCTCTGACTCAATGAGCTGTTGAGGCTAAGAGTTGGACTTGACATGTTAACTCTAAGACTTTATGTTACCTATAGTGATAGGATGGGTCATTCCTGTGTATACATATTAAACTCTTGTTAAATTTTGAGTACCGGTAATTATCATTGTATATTAGGCAGTGCTTCATATAGTTAGCATTCATTCTTTAAGAAAACCTACATCTTTTATATTTTGTTATGGAGTGTTTCAAATTCTAACACACATATAGTAGTCTCTTCTTTGTCTTGGTTGCTTGGCATTTCGTCTCATTAATTTCTTTCATTTGTAAAGCACTTTATATGGCCCCAAAGATCCCACAATGGGGGAGAAACAATTCATCCCACCACTGAAGAGTGAAACCCCCTGGGTGATGTCGAGCGCCCATTATACACCTCCGGCTTCCTTACGCAGAAGATCAAGTGGAGAAATGAGAAATGACTTTGCGGGGAATTTCAGTAGGTCATGTGCAAGTCCAAAATGGGATTTAGGCAGGACACTGAGAGTCAACACGTCAATACCCCTACACTCCCTATGAACAACGCCAAAGGATCTTTAACTGGGAACACAGGACTTTGATTTCTCATCTCATCCGGAGGATAGCACCTTCTGCATCCCATCGGGCCTTCTCACTATACTGGGGTACTGAGTGTCGACTATTCCTTCAAAACCACTTTTACAGCTGCTTCCAGGCTCAGCCTCACGGAAATGGAGTTCAGGATAGAAGGTGGTAATACCGCCGTCAGAAACAATTCTGTCATGAAGCAATGGACTGTTCGCCGTCATGCTTCTCAACATTTGATCTTACCTCGGCAAGTTGGCTTGGTTTGATTCCAGGTCCCATCCTTTGTGCAAAGCAAAGCAGACGACCCAGCTGGCTCCATGATGAATCCAGGGTTGCAGTGGTAGTGCACTGTCTTGTTGTAGGTATATTCATTCCCTATATAAATCCCATTTGCAATTGGGCCTGGATCACCACAGCTGATCACTGGAAGAGAACAAACAAACCCATAGGTTATGCCCACTTGTATTACTGTACATCTGCAGTTACATTATCTCTTCCAACAGCTGTGTTGGAAGAGAACCTGAAAGAGATGTTTGGAAAGGTTTAGATTTAATATAGATTTTAAATAGATTTAATAGCATTTAATAGCGTTCAGATTTCTTCAGCAATGCCTTGTAGAAGTATTCACCTCTTCCAATGATGTTCTATTGTGCTGAATTACAAACGATGTGTACACTTTATTAAGGGATGTCACTGGAGAGGAAGGAGTACTTTTGTAAGGCACTGTAATTGCTAGTGTGACAATTATCAGCAGTATAATAATAAGACAAGAAAACAAGATACAGTAATAAGCATAGTCTACAATTAAGGAACAACATAGTGCGGAACTACATTTCATATCTTTTTTTAAAGATTAGTTAATCTCTTCCAATGTGCCAACCCATCTGTACCTGCACATATCTGCATTACTGGACACCTTGTTCCTGAAATAGTACTACACCTGTGCAGTCTGGTGCAGATCCTGTCCAAGTTCCATTAGTAGTACAATGGCGAGTTGTGAGACCTGATGTTTTGTACCCTTCCCAGCAGGAATATGTGACTGAACTTGAAAACAGTATCCCATCACTGTGGACAATCCTTCCAAAGGCTGGAGTGCCAGGATTTCCACATGACACCGCTGGAAAGATACAGTATAAACAATGTCAAACACATATGATCAGATGGAATAAAATAAAAATATAAAATGTTAAATCATCCCACAACACTATGTCAGCAAGTTTGCAAATGCATAAAAGCATAAATGCATTTTATAAACATGAGAAAACCCAAATCCTAAAAATCTGCCATGGACACTTGCTACTGAACCAACATCTTGAATATGTATCTGAAAGCTCAATGTAAAGAACAGTCTCACATTAACTGGTATGCTGAGTACAGTTACAGTGAATTTGAAATATAAATACTGAAGATTGGAGCTCTAGAAGATTGTAAAGGAACAAGTAATAGGTTTATTCTATGCTGCAAAAAAGAAGAAAGAAAACAAAACGTTTCAACCGTGGAGCCTTCTTCAGATGTCTTCACCTCACCTTCACCTCACACCTGAAGAAGGCTCCACGGCCAAAACATTGTGGGTTAGGGTTAGTATTCCCACAGTACTTTTTCAACTTCATGTCAGCATTTTGGGGCCAAACCGAACTTTAGGAAGCGTGTACGAACTGCACTTTTTTCAGGCACATTTTGCTGCTTACATTGTACTGCACTGTTCAGGAATTGTATTCCAAAAATGATTCAAATTAAACACTTTAAAATAACCCTTTTGAATGGGTACATTCTCTCAATTTTATAATTTTCTAGGGATTCAGAAGTTTAAATGGAATCAAAATGGGATGGATCTTGTATCTCTAACCCTAACATGGCCTGCATTTTTCAGCTGATTGAACATTTACATTAAAACGATACATTACTGAAGCAGATGAATTTACAATAATATTTATAAATGGATTTGATCATTTTAGGTTCACATTTTTTGGATTGAGGAATATTTCAAATCTGATGCATGGAGTGCTTCAGAGACCAACTGCAGAACCACCCCATTTCAACCCCAATTGATATAAAAAGTACAAAAATGATTCATTTTCTGTTGCTTAAATATGTGATTCAGAATGTTGCAACTGAGGAGTTTTTCCAGCCCATGGATTAAGCTGTTTAATGTCTTGTGATATGCTTATGGGATATGTTATCGATCGTACATTATAAGCAGTGAAAAATAATTGTATTGCACCCTCACAGTGGAACAAAAGAGAAAAAATCTTCAGAACACATATAAAATTAATAAATTTCAAAATATTCCGACACATTGCCAACATAACATAGCTTGTCATTTAAAGTGGCACAGATGCTATTGTTGCAGCTGCCTTGTTTGAAATATTAATATCTGATATTTTATGCCGGATTAAGTTTAGGGGCTTTGTGAAAGGAAAGGACAAAGCAGTGCAAGGCAATCTGTATACATAAAACTAAGCATGTCTTTCAGTTTTGACTGGAAAACATAAGAAAAAAAACAGTGTCTGAACAGTGAACACTGAGGCTTCTGCAGTAGTTGAGACAACCATAATTAAGACACAATGAAGAAAGAGATGAAGAGAGAGATGAGTAATATAGTTTATACTGTAAGCATAACAATACTTAAATTTTACTAAGTGTTACAGAAAATAAATCAGTATTTTTTAAAGGTTTGATTTTGGCTCAATTTAAAGTAGACTAGAATTCTGGTGAGTCAGGATGGCATTAATTAAACACTGACTGTGCAATTTTTAGCAATTGATTGGGCCGGGGGGTGGGGTATAAATGTCATGTCATGTGATGCGCCCTCATCTACAGTACAATATCTTTGCCACTGAGAGCTTGCAGGATTAAAACACAAGCTGAATTCAATCACCAGAACCTAGATTTTCCTGGCCTGCTATGGTTGTTTTCTCATGCAAAGGGATTTCTGAGTACTCATATGACATCTTAATTCTCAATGATGATTCACTGAAGGCTGAAGCTGTTTACAAGTTACATTTCCGTCATACTAATAGCAACATGCTTTTCATTGTGTTCAGACAAACAAATGGGAACTGGATGGAAAAAGAGAAAAATAAAAACCGAATGCTTACAGTTTAAAGTCTCGGTGCCAGGTTCAAAAGTCCCTTTATTATAGTCAAATAAGAAAAAATAATTGCACCTTTTTTGCAGTACTTCATGGTTTGTGCCATTTTTAACCTCTGTGCTTTCTTGGAGTAAACTGGGACTGGTTTGTCTTAACTTCCTAACTGCAGTCTTATGATTTTGACTTATGATAGCATAAAAATAGAGACCATTTTTATAGAATACATGATAGAATAATAGAATACATTTAGTGTCTTTTTAGTTTCCCTTTGATAATTTTACATTATTTATGTTGGGATACCAAATTTATCATTTATAATGTAATGTCTACTTTTTTTTCCCCAAAAAGAAAAAAAAATGACTGCAGTTCAATCATTACATATCTTTTTTTTCCCACATACTGTACATACAGTATGAGTGTTCTAGGTGAAATAATCAAATCATGGCTTTCTTTGCTGTGTTTTTTTAGAAAATGACTGGCCATACTAAGAAATAAATAGTTATAAAGATCCCATTAGAACAATACAAGCACCTTAGATAATCTTAATCATGATGGTCCTGTTATTTTTGTGGTCAATATTGGACATGTATGTCATTTTTTCTGAAATCCCATCATCTGTTGATCTTTCTGAGTGCCTATTAGAAACTATTAGGCTCACCTTCACACACTGGATGAGCCCCACTCCAAGAGCCATTGGGAAGGCAGGTTCGCTCTGCAGAGCCTATCAAGGTGTATCCAGCTTCACAGGTGAATCTCAGCAGGCTTTTGGTCCTGAATTCATCACCAAGCCTGGAGCCATGAGGAGGTATGCCAGGGTCACCACAGAAGCCCGGACTGTCACCTGTACAAACGATTAAAAGAAGAGCCCCACAGTGAACTCTAGTGCGGACTGTTACATTTCAGCGAATCTCTCTGTAACAATTTGATAAACGTATCGCTCAACGTGCTCTATAATAATATTACAGAGAGATTCGCTGAAATGTAACAGTTATCTGGCTAACTTACAGGTTGTGCGAGCCAGCTTGCCAGCTGAAAGCTGGATGTTTTTGCTGTTGAATTTAAAGTTAAGAGATCTAGATGTCTCAAGTCAGCATAATTAAGAATTAGAAAATAGATATGGCTGAGTAAAAGCACTCCGATTCCTAAGAAATGGGTGAACACCTCTTTTTTATGCATTATTGTAAAGATTAGTCTGTTTTTAACCATGTCTGCTGAGTCCAGGGATAAAAAGTTTGCTCATCTGTCCTAAATAATTCCATATAAAAGGGATTATTTGCAAACTTGAACTAAGTTTTTAATGTTTAGAGTTATGAACTTGTTTTTCTGGAGCCCGTTTCTCCTACTTATTAACTTGCAAAAATGTGAAAATCTACTTTTATCTTACAAAGTGGCGAAACAAGCAGGAGAGAATTCCCCAAAGAGCTGTCTGGTTAGTGGCTAAGTTTACATTATTATCATTCTTAATAACCTAGTACAGAGGTAGAGAGAAACTTCCTGTAGGATTGATTCTTCCCTCCTAGTTGGAAGGGAATCCTGGAAAGAGTAAAGCGATAATTTTACAAACTGAGATGTCAGCACTTCCACTGCAATAGCCCTTTTTGAGAAAGTACAAGGAGGAAAAGCATAGGGGCTAATTGGCCAGACCAAGTTTCTCATCAGCTGTCACCATTCCAGACCACTTGGGCACCATAATGTCTTGGAAGAAGACATTCAAAAGGACTAATCAGGGCTCAATGTACCAAGAAGTACTATTCCCAGAGTACTCATCCAGTACACAGACTATTCAGTGTTTGTAGTGACCAAGTGTATACTCTGAGTAGGGTTATTTCTTTGTAGGCTCCAGTTCTGTCCAGGAAGATCTAATTCCTGTGCTCCAGGCTGAACCTAAATGCAAAACGTTCTATTCTGCCATGTTAGGCCTGTTGTTGTTAAACGGGCTTAAAGGGTACCTGAACAGTAAGGGGGTGACCCACTCCAACGTCCGTCTTCCTGGCAGACCCGGGTCGCATTTCCAATCAATGTCCGACCTCTGCTGCAGGAATAGTGCACCACAGCTCCATTGGAGAATATCTTCCCAGACAAGACTGCATTCGGTGGGGTGCCAGGATCCCCGCATGAAATCGCTGCAATGCAGAAAAAGAAAAGAAAAGAAGTCTGAACTCAAGTGTCAGAAACTCCAACTCTAAAGTAAGAAACAATTCATTTCCTCAGAAACCCCAAAGGGTGAACACTTGTTAAAGTTTAGAATCTACTAAAACAATCAGAAATGTAACATTTTCTGTACAATTCAGATTAACTGAGACTTAATGTCAGCTGTTAACTCTACTGCAAGGTACAAAAGAAGTGCTTGCCAGAAAAAAAGCAATTTGCTTAGAGTAAATTGTATCGTCATGCACAGTAAGTAACTTACTGTACAGTAAATTATTGGTTTTCTACCTGAAGTTAAAAAAAACTCTTTATGAAAATTCTAGGGTCATTATTAAGCTTTATTTTACTACATTTGTATTATTCATATACTGTTCTCTGGATTTCAATTTGAATATACATACAGTATATTAGATATGTATTTTAAAAGTTATTGACAAACTTTTTGTTTTCTGAGTACATAAAAGGGAAATTCAAAGGTCTGGGGGAAAGAGTGGAAAGAATGTGGCATTTTATCCTGTTGGTTATTTCAGTAATTTTAAAAAACAAAGTTATATAATACTGTTACTTAAACATTAATAAAATTATACCTGTGTCCATTATCTTCCACAACACACCATGTGTCATCATTAGGTTATTAATTAACTTGAAAGACAAGTGACTCTCACAGTTCATGATCATTTTAGTTTATACCCCCCCCCCAATCTGACATGATCAATTATTAAGCTTCACTACTTGTACAGGCAGATAAGGACCATAGTGTACATGTGTTTGAATTCAACAGTGCCCACAGCAAAGCAATTCAACTCCTGCTGAACCTCACAAGTCTCTGCCACACACCAGCAGGCCATGTCCTGCCTCAGGCCTACAATTCCCTGGCTTACAGAAGCCCCCAGGTCCAGTTCAGTGCCATTGCTTAGGAAACCTCTGTCATAATCATCTCATGACTTGAAGTAGAAATATCTTGACTGCAGATGACAAGCTCACTATTTGAATTTAGTATCATGGTGATCACTGTTGTTTGTCTTATGTATATCTGAGTATTACAAAGTGATCCCACTCCACATTACACTGAGAAGATGACTTCTGCAGGTCAGAACCTGAGGGTGTATGATGTGTCATTGTGTTACCCTCATTTAAGGGTAACATCATAAAAAAATACACACACATGTAATGCTTGTCTTACTTCTCTTGGTCTTTCCGACTTTCATATTCTAGCTATGGGGTCATTTTAAGTCATCACTGTAAATAAAAATGTGCTCTTAATTGACTTATCTTTCTTTGGTTAAACTGTCTAATCCTCTATTTATCTGGCTAACTAAAGGGGGAAAAATACATACCTGAAATGAGATCTGACTTATAATAATATTGGATTTGGAGCTCATGTTTCAGGGTATTTTAAAGAAATTAAATAAAAAAAACAAAAATTTACACAGACTGTTGCATATGATTTGTTAATTTAAATTTTGCATGTCCTTGATTAATTCAACAATATGTGTGATTTTATGTTCATTTGCTGAAAGTTAATTAACATGGATGTTTCACAAGTAGGAATAAAAATACTAAAATCTCAAATGAAGTAAGTTGTAGGTGTCAAAACAAAACCAATTAAAATATTAAAGTCACTTGCAGAAAGATCATTTGTTTCCAAATTACACGATGCTCAATAAGATAGAACTTATGCTAAAGCACTCATGACTTCCCATGGGAAAGAGTCAGACAAGCATATTATTACTGCTCTTATTGATCCCCTCTATATATAAATACATTATCTGTTTGATTCCTATAAAGAAAGCAAATGCTCATGAAAACATCAATCTTTCCCACTGACATTAATGGAACATTTAAAAGCTTTTAAATTTCTTACCATATGTATAATACTGTACCTATAATAACATATAAAATACACAGTATACAATGAGCTTACAATTACAGACCTACAAAAGTCTGAATTGTGTTAAAACAAGATGTAAAACAAGATATTAGCAGTAGCTGAAGTGCTGAGAACTTCATCTTGAACTTACATACTATAAATCTATCTGGTCAATCAAAAAAAAAAAAAAAGAATATATGCAGTAAACTAAAACAAATACCAAGTCTATTTTGACACCAAAATGTAAAGGAAAAACTTACGCAGGCACTTAGGAAGAGATCTGTCCCAGAAGCCATTGGACTGGCAGCTGAGCACGGAGGATCCTAGCAGGTAGAAGCCTTTCTTGCAGTGATACATTATACTGGTCCTGTAGCTGAAACTTTCAGGGTAATGCTGCTGAGGGTGACGGATAGCATTTTCCACAAACCCGGGATCTGAACAGTTTACAACTGCAACATAAAATGCGGTGTTTACATCGTAACAAGCAAACTTGGAAAACTGCAGGATCAATAGAGTGAGTTCTACAGCAGCTGTGGGACTTTTGACATGTTCGTTTAAATGGAAAACAGCAAGAAAAATGCCAGAGTGTACAGCAAACCATACAGTATACTGTAAATACAATCAATAACAGCACTATCTATCAATCACATCTAACAGGTCTTTGAGTTGTTATTGAGATATTTTATAAAGCTATAATTTTACTCATTCACATTGTTGTTGAACTGTATATATAGTCTGTGATAGAACTTCCAAACAGTGCACACTGGATGTAAAACAAAGAAAAAGGATGAAAATAAATACAACTGAAATAAGTAATGGGAATACATTTGTACCAAAATTGCATGGTTCCTGAAGGGATCCTAGAGTAATTTTAACTGAATTATCTATAAATCAAACAAAAGAACCAAGAAATGTATCCCTAGCAGGAAAGAAGAAATATATTAAAATGTGAATTCGTTTCTCAACAGCATCAGTTTCTCCAGGGAATATATCAATTCATATTCAGGAATAACTATATATTTTTACCACTGAATTATAATGTGAGGATGTGCATTAACCAATATGAACAAAAGAACAACGGCAAAGGACTTGGCATTGGTTATTGCTTAATAAAATACTGGAGTAGAGCACAGAACATATGCTGTAAAATTCTATCCAATTTATTTTCCACTCTAAGTAAAAATACAAATCGAAGGTTCTGCATATGAGTTTTCTGCTTCTTTGCCTGTAAGCCAGAAGATTGCTAAGCAGCAAACAAGCCAGTGTTTTTTTCCTGGTACAGCTGACTGGACAAGAGTATTTGGTCATTGCCCTTCGCTTGAAAAGACTAAAGTTTAAATCAGGTCTAGGGGGAAACACAACAGATTTCCTTCACTGTGCGACAGCTGCCAAGAAAATGAGCTCTGGCAGTCTCAATTAAACCTCCAGGGACAGGGAAAACACACTGATAATCTGGCACCTGCTATTGACATGTTCTCCCTTGGTGTTAATAGCAATACAATTATACAGGTAGTTAAATAAAACAAGTAATTGTAAGATCTTAATTCAGAAACAGGGAATGCATACAGTACATTGAATGTAGTCAATTAAGTAATTAGTGATTGCCAGCAAAGTCCATGAGTGGCATAGATTACATAGATCTGAAAGCATAATACCACAAAAGGCAATTACAGTACTTGATATTGCAAGGTCTGTTCCACTTGTACAGTATGTGAAATACACCTTGTGGATTTTGTGTGGTTATGTGTAGCTATTTTGATGATTATTAAGAATCATTATCGTCACTAATTGTGAAAAGGGGATGTAAGACCGGTTTCACAATCTTTTTAGCACTTGTGCAGGAGGTCTTAGAAAGATGTTTAGAAACATCTTTAAAAGAAAAATTACTTCATGCATTTCAAGGAGAGTTGAGGTAGGCTACTTAATGGATTAACATTAGTCAAGCTTTTTCTGTGGCTGCTTGCAGGATACTGCTCACTTAGTAGATGCACACTGCTCAATTTTCAAAGAAAATTTTAAACCTCATGCAGCCTGATTTTTTGTTTAACGTGCCTGTCATACAGTTTCATATTGGAAAAGTAAAGACTGTACATTATAAATAAATTATATTTTTAAGATCCCCTTAGACTGCAAAAAAATATATGTACAAACATTTAAGAATTGAAACAGAAAACGGGACAATGAAAAAATGCACCATATCCTGCTATATGTCCTTTTATAACCATCGCATTTCACTAAACGGATACTAATTCTGCCTGGCTGTAATCTGTACCCAACTTCTCATCTGGGGTGAAGAACAAGATGTATTTCAAAACGCAAAAAGACAATTTTTCAAAACAAATACAGTAAGCTGCTGTATGTTTTTACAGTCACAAATATGAGCAAGTCTTGGAGATAAGCTACTTGCTCTCACATTAATCAATGGACAGCTGTTGTCTTGATGAGAACAAGCCCAAAGTTGTCAGGACAACAGAAGGAAAAAAACATTTTTAAAAAATATATTTATATATTAAATATATTATAAATATAAAAAGTATATTTAAAAAACTAAATAAACAGATCCCATAATTCTAATAAATGTAATTTTAAAGTGTATTTCTTAATAATAGTATACCTATTTGTGAATATACAATTATAGCAGAATCTCTAAATCATTTATTCAACATGTCACTATGCAGATTTAGTCAAAACAAGTAGTGAGAACTAATTGCTTGGTACAACCTTGGATGGGATAAGCGTCTGTGTCATTAACATAGTATTGAAATGTCCTCTCATTTTTCTTAAAATCACCTTCACGTAACATTAAAATTTAAATCAGAATTAATTTTAATTCTATAATATAACGTTGTAAATCTGCATATATATATTTTAAGATATTTAATTTGTTCTAGAAAATAGATATGACATTTCAAATGTACAGTGTATGTTTAGTTTTTTCCTATCCATTGTTTGACGTAATTCAAATTGGAGTCTAGAATCACAGATTATCATGAAAAAGTCTGGCTGCCATATCGTAACACTGTGCAATGCAGATGACTGCTCATTTGGCTGCCTTTGATGAAGTTAGCATTTGCCTCATTTTCTATTTTCTATTCATAAGCCACTTTGGCGCACCGATGGAAAAGAAAAACAAGCATTTTGCTATGGATTACAAATGCATTTCTTTCCAAATACAGTGCAAGGCCTATCAGAATAAAAATATCGCTCTGACCGCTGCAGAAAATAACCATAGAGCTTACCTCTGCACATTGGAAGGGCGCTGTTCCACTGCCCATTCACTCGGCACTGTGCTCGTGGAGCGCCGTGTAGTAAATACCCTGTATTGCAGGTAAAGTTTACAATGTCGTTCAGATTAAATTCACTTCCATTGGTACGACCATTTGCTGGGTTGCCAGGGTGACCACATGTTATCGCTATAATAAAATACAGAGTACGTACACAGTAATGAGAGATACAGTATATACAGTATACTGCGATCAATTAAGTTCATAAAGCAAATTCCCTGCTTGGTTCAACTTATCTATAAAATAAGCAGAAGAAACAAGTGTAGTTAGCACTGACTTGGACTAACTGTAAAGCACAAGATGCCACAGATATGATCAGTGATGCCTACTGGCAGGTGTGACCACCTTCTGTCCTGACAGACACTTACAGTCTGTGAGGCATCAACGACCACAGACATCTCACAAGAACCTTAGAGAGACTTGTTCAAATATGCTGTAAGGTATCAATGTAGGGCAGGCTTTGTCATTTTGGAAAATAAGATGTGTCTTCCATTTTATTAATATTTCCAAATCCATTTTTGACCAACATACAGTACATGCTATTTAAATATTATTTGTGCTAAACATAGTATTCCTGGAATTGTTTTCAATATGGCTGACGCAACAGTCTGTGTCTGTTCTCATCAATGCAGTGTTTTCTGTAATGGTTAAAGGACTTGCAGATGGAAATGAACAATACTTACGAACACAGACAGGAGCTTTTCCTGACCACTTGTGGTCTTGTTGGCAAATCCGAACAGACGTGCCTATAAGTCTAAAACCAAGGTTGCACTGGTAGACTACTGTATCTCGATAACTGAATCCATCACCACTAATGTGTCCATTAGTGATTGGCTCAGGAGACCCACAATGCCCAGCTATGGATAAAAAAATATACATATAACATTGTACCTTATTGTTAAATATTATCCCTAAATGGCTTGCAGCACAGTTTGTGGTTCTCAATAAATTCTTCTTCAACTTTGTGATTTAACGGAACACTTTGAGCATTAGAAAGAACAGTCAGTCTGGCAATGAGCAGAAAAACAAGCATAATATCTTTTCAGATGTTCCCTCCTGTTTTAATCCTGTGTGCTATTAAGGTGATACAAAAAGTTTCATGCAGAAATGTTCAGCCCTCTGAGGGGAATTGTCAAGGTCTTTCAATAACACCTTTAAGAGAACAATGGACTTCATCATTAAAAAAATAGATATTTCAGATTATTCTAAAATCCAAAGTGGAAGGCGATTTTAGAATCACTGACACAAAATCTACAAATATTTTTATTTTACTAACATCTTCGGTAAAGGGGACACTGACTTTTCTATTTTGCAGTGGTCTTCTCTGTTTGAGAGTTCAAACTTCTGAGACTTCCAGCTGTTTGGATTATTGAGATAGACTTTGCTCTGCATTCCAGAATGTAGGCAGCAATAAGTCATTTAAAATACACTATTTTTTTAAAAAAGTATTTTATCTGAAGCTGAAACCTGTAGCTGAAGGGTATCTATTTAATTACGAAATTCTATGAAATGACTCATTTGCTATAAATCTGTTGCATCTACTGTATCTCCTGATGGAACAGATCTATTTAAAACAGATGTGAATGAGATCTCTGTGGGCAGACTGAAAAGTTACACACTATATGACATAGACTAGGAATCAGATGAAAGAATAATAGAACTATAAAACCCAATAAATAAAAACTAATAAACATACGTTTTTTTAAATGGTTGGGATTTCCATTGGAAATCTAGAAAGCTAACTGAATATACACAGATTGTTCTTACCAAGGCATCTAGTTTCAGAACTAGTCCACAACCCATTGGCACCACACTCCCTCACATGAGATCCTGCTAAGGTGTATCCAGTGTTGCACGTAAATATTGCCGTGGCTCCGAAGGTGCTTAGGGTGCCAATCTTATTCCCATTGGGAGGAGACGGCAGCTCTCCACAAGAAATGACTGCAAATAACAAATAGAATGTGGTCGATATGGGCACTGCTGTACCTGGTCACACACACCTCAGAAACAGATCACGGGCCTGTTGTAGTTATTTCTTTCAAAAATATCTAACTTCCCTGGAGCAGAAATAACCAGACCTGGCAATTGGAGTATTACATTTGTAATTTTTGATACCTTAAAGGTGGTACAGTATCATGCGGCTAAGAAATGTTTTAGGCACACCAATATTCAGCACTTGTCAGTGCTTCCTGAAAACAGCAATGAAGCTACTTTGAAGAGAAGCCATGTGGAAAATGAAGTAGTCCTTCGTTACCTTGCCTTGTCCTTGCCGTTACCTGGAGTAGGTTCAATGTCGGTATGTATTGCTACGCAGAGCGATTTAAATATGTGATTTCAGAAGGGAGAGAAAATGGGACAAGAACATGTGTACACCTTTACAGTACGTCTCTCTAAATTAAATATTTCTCATGTCAGGCTGAACCTGTAGAAATGACAGTCACATTGCTGTCCACAACTTCAATGAAGCTCTTGAGTTACAAAAACGATTACACTTTGACCTAATAATCAATTGGTCCATTGCCATATCATTCTGCACTTCTGCACCACATCTACACAAAACCTTGTTTCATTGCTGCGGAGGACTTGGTTCCACCACTGGTGAATCTTCCTGAGGTCACCAACCTCCAATATAATGGTATAAAGGCACTGTTCAAATACATGGGCATATTTACCAATTTAGAAAAGGGGGCACAAATTAAACAGGAAACAGGAAACACACACAAAATTCTTACAATTGAACTTCCAAAACACTTTCAAACCACCACTGTTGATAACATAAAAGAATAATAAACTATTATATATAACACCTTTAAAGGTGGCTTCTCAGAGTGCTTTACAGAATGACAAGAACAATAAATAAAAAGAATACACAAGATATAACACAATTACAATACACAGAGGAGACCGTGGATGGTGGTACTAAGTATAGTAGGAGCATGCTACCATGGTATCTCTTTCATTAGCAATTTCTAAAATCAAAATCATATACTTTTAGGCCTACTCCGTTTTTGTAATATTATCCTGATAAGGGTCTTCATAAGATTTCATAAGAATCGGTGTGCCGTTACCACTACAGTACTTCTGCCTCGTTTGCAATGTTCAGATCTATTTCCTTGTTCTGTAAAAATCTGGACCAAGGTACTCTCAGTTCTTGTAAATAACAGTACTAAATGTTAGCTTAAAATTAAAAAAAGCAAGAAGGGAATTCATTAATAACTTAGATAAAGTCATGGACTGGTTAGTCATGGATTGGTTTGACATAATTGTTAAGTGAAACATGATCCACACAAATGGCAAAAGGAATACGAGTGTGTCTTGTGTAGATTCTTTGCACTCATTAAAATGTAGGGAAGAAATAAAAACCAAAATGCCTAAGTATATAGTATATGACAAATTAAATTTAGGTAACTTGTGCTAAGGTTTTATAATGTAAATATAAAATCTCATTTAGAATATTGTGTGCAGTTTTAGTCAAGATGCTGATTGTGTTATGAGATCAGATATGAAAAAATGTGCTGATCTAGAAATATATATATACTTGACTAGAACATTAATCCTCGTCCGTTACTTATTCACACTGCTGCTTCAGTTATTATATATTATATAGTACGTTATAATGGAAAATCTCTACATGAATGGCTCACCAATGGCACACATTTTCTGAAGAAAAAATACATTTTCAGGCACTTAATGAGAATGCCACAATAATCAGTCATCACTGGTGGGAATAGTGGGATATTCACTGTTTATTATCAACCCAGGATGCTTTCTTGTTGCAGTGCATGCCATGAGACTGTTTTCACAGGTCTGCAAAGTCAGTTCTGTCTAAAAAAATACAATTATTCTATATCTGAAAAACCTCCTGATGTACCACATTCCTTGTAATGGAGGGGGCACTGTTATATTCCTTGGAGCATTACCCATTATGACCCTGAAGTTCTTATGGCATTGAGAGAAATCAAAGACCATCCAAATATAAGATGTCTCTAATCCTTACTTTTGCATGCTGCTTTCTCTTCACTTCCACTCCAGGTGCCATTAGCTAGGCACTGTACAATTCTCCGACCACCCAAGAAATAGCCAGGAGTGCAGCTTAGCATTATCTGGGCTCCATATTCATTCTGAGATCCTGAAATCAACCTCCAGACCATATGTTCCGATAGGATGGTCTCAATATTTGGGCATTCCACCGCTGTAAACAAAGAATAGGCATGTGTTAACTGACAGTTTATTTCACAGAAAAATACAGAAAGTAAACCACAAAATCTATATTTTACACACTGGCTCACAAGGCAGCTTCTGTGTAATAAAACAATTTCAAATTGAGGGGTTCTGGTTTTACCTGTTGACAATCTGTGGGTCTAATTTCAAAACTACAAATTTTTATTTCCTTAGGAGTGGACAAGTAGCTAACAGTTTGCATGCAAGGTTAAGGTGTGAATATTCTAAATAATATATGGAAATGGACATCTACAACTGCTTAAAAGGTGAGATCATTCTACAGTATAAATGAATACAGTAGAAATTAACTAGGTTCTGATATATGACAGTTGAGATCTTCCAAACAGATCTTGTTTTATATTTAAAAGTATTATGCCAAATTAAACATGCAGAATAATTGTTCAATGTACTTGACAGCTGTTTAAGATCAGAACGATACAGTAATTATGTACAGTATACTGTAAATAGTATAGTATCTGATATCTCACAGTTAACAAAGTGCATTGTAGAAATACAAAAGGAAAAGGAAAAGTAAGTTTCACACAATATTCATTTTTTCTGATAACTCTTGAAATGGGACCTAATGGTTAGATGAAAGAACTGTATGGCTCTAGATATGTCAAAAGAAATAAATGGATATCTATGGTGACATCCAAGCCTGAAGGGAGATCCATCAATACATTAACCACTTGCTTTTTATTACTGTAGTGTTTCTGGCATTGATGATCCTGTCTATCCATCATTCTTTACTCCAATTAAATCGATTGTGTACAGCCGAATCTTTTTTTAATAAAAAAAAACTTAAAATGAGCTAATCTTTAAATATACTTTGTTGGAGTCTGGAATAAGCTAAGTCTTGTTATCGAAGCTGATACACCTCACGAAGTTTAGAAACAGAAGTGTTTTTGGACATAAAACATCTTGATTTCTTACGTAAGCACTGAGGAGGCTGTCCTCTGTTGCTCCATGTGCCCTCTTCCTGGCAGACAGCGGTGCTGGAACGAGTGGATTCCAGTCGGTAGCCTTCATTGCACTGGTAGTGAACTCTGCTACCCACAGTGTACTGATTCCCATGGAAGGTACCATTGCCCGGAGGTCCAGGAATCCCACAAGATACAGCTGGAAAGGTGGAGAAAAAGGAAGAACACTAGATCACTCTTTTGAACACAGTTGCTCTACAAGTCAAATGTTTTTTTCTTTCTATACTGTATGTAGATCAGCTGTCATAAAAACACATGTTTTTAACTGGAATGAAACTATTGTGGGCATAGTTTGTTGATTTAATTTTTAATTGATCCTAATACTATATATTCTATTCTTGGGCAATTGGATTATGCTGTCTTCTCAGAAGTAAGGCAGGATAAAAACGGTTGTATTAGTAAAGGTGATATGATGGAGGGACGTTTTATTAGCTGCTGTGGTTATATTGAGAAAACGAGAAGGAAATTTATACATGTGCAAGTGGATTTCAGGTCCTGAAAAATTTAAACTAAAAATGAAACCCCAAAATGTTAAAATCCAAGATTAATAGATATTATTTTACAATCTGTTGTGGAAAACAAACATGTTCTAAACAAAAGTTCTTATCTGAAGAATATTTAAAAAAATCTTCTATCTCCTGTTTCTTCTTAATTAAAAAAAGCTTAAACCCCACCAATATTTTTATTTTTAAAGCAAAGCAGTGGGACCAATTAAGCTGAAAAAAGTATATATCTTTTCCAACTGTATTGAAAAGTAGGTAATGAAAACTATACATAATAAATTAAAGGAGTACAATGGTCTAGCATGTTTTAAAAATCTTAACAAAGCACTCAAGAGAGGGAATATGACCCCAGAATGAAAAACATTGTCTTCTTTCCTGGCTTTAAGACATGATTAGGCCTAATTGGTCAATACTGTGCTGCCTTTAAATAACAGGATTACACTGAGTGGTTCCAATTATGAAAATAAATAAGGATACGAGCATTGCACTTGAATCCAGAGCTCTTGCCATTGAATGCTTTGAGCATTCAGTTTTCCAAGTTTAATGGTAACGCCACCTAATTTTGTAGCAGAATTAGTTCACAATGGGAAGGTCAGATAGACAAGGTTGCCTTAACAGCGCTTATTTAGAAAAAATCAACTTAGAATTAACAGCCGTCAATCCACTGGTCTTTACTACTGCTACGAAATGACACGGTTCGTGCTCCCTTCTGAAACAATTACGGTCATGTCTACCCACCATTTTTGTTGCAGAATACCCACAGCTTCTTTAGCATCGACTGCAGAAGTGATGGTGGCTTTTCCTGACAACACTGCAAGTTGCATTCTACTGCATTCAATGATCTCTGTTGTACAGGGGCATCCCAGACGCTTATACCACCCAGCTAATAACATACAGTAGTCCAAGCTCACACTGATATGATCATGCCATCTGTTATACAGTACCAAAGAATTAGTTTCTATAAACTGGAATCACAGACTGGAAGCTGCAACAGAGTAGGGATGTACAGTAGATTTTGATATTTATATCCTGCATTGAATAATAAGATAATCACAGATCATGCCATACTGTAGGCTTGACAGGCTGTTGTTCATCTACGCAGATTATGATCATTAAATAATGTGGAAATTTTGTGACGCAGTTCAGGGTTTCCCAGCTAGCTAATGGAGTAACCCTGATTATATTCAGTGGTGTCTACACTATAATAAACAACAACTACTCAACCACTTTTACTGGAGGAGGCACTAAGGACCCTTCTTCATTGTTTTAAAAGGAAACAGAGAAAAGATTTCTCAAACGTTACTGAGAAATCTAAATAACAAAACCACTCAAAAACAAAGGTATTATACTCAGGGGTGCTACCTATACACAGTTAATCTGGAAGAAAGTAGGAACAAAGTAAGTCCAGTTCTTGAAATACAATTTTAGATGGCAATGTTTGAAATCTAAAACTATATAAAAAAGTTCAGCTTTTCTTTAAAAACGGAAGGTTTTATTTAGCGGTGAGTTTCACAAAGGCCTTTATGATTATTATGATTTAGCTATCATAATGTGACCCCCCATATTTAAAAGAGGCAGACTGCCTCACAAAAAAAACATTCAAGAAACCCAATATTTGCATTTCCAAAACCTTGATCTAAAATGTTTTCAAAGTACTCGTCATACTTACAAAAAACATTTTTATCACTGGCCTAATTAAGTTCCTCTCTTCTCTTCTAATGTAAGGGATACAGAAGTTAATAATTTTCACCATCCATTTGAACATCATGTTTAGTGTGTTTAACTAAGAAAGAATGGGTTACTAGCTGAATTATTTTGTGTTCCGTTTATACAGTAGCTACATGCAAAAAAGGTTGCTTTATGTTCCAAACTAAATTTAATTTATGTGTTAATATCACGTATAATGGTCTGTTTGTGTAATCGGCTTTCACAGCAGGATGTAGCATTATACTGTATATTGAATCCGTCTCCAAATTAGATTAAAAGTAGGCAGAGTTTAATAACACCCAATGAAGTAATGGGAACAACAATTAATGTAATCAAAAAAGATAAAGCAATACTGGTCAGGAAATGGAATGATAGTGAAAGCTGAGCTACTGTATGTAGAATGTCGTTTGACTTCTTCTATAAAACTTTGATATGTGATGAATACCAAAGATTGTATCAGTTCCGATTTGTTCCCATTCTATTATCCCAAAACTATCAAATGAAAGTCGATCTAATTTTTTCAATTCAGTTTCCTAAAAAACGAAAATATACCCAAGAAATTGAAACAGTCACTCCCTAAAAAAGACAGATAGATCTATCTTAAATTTAGATAGATCTAATTGAACCCAATAGTTTTTTTATGGCAATATATTCTCTCATTATGATAATTAGTGGAAAAATGAATGAACAGTGACCACAAAACAACATATAAAGTTACTATAAAGTTAATTCAAATTTGTTTTTCTTGTCATTCTGTATGTAGGGCCTTGCTGTCAAGCTTTTATTAGCAACAGGGATGCTACCTTAAGGGAACAACCACCTCTGAAGGTTGTCTGGATACATCGAATTCACTGAGCTATGAAACAAAATTGATTAGTCACACTGGTGACTAATCTGATGAATGAGATTAACAAGTGCCAAAATACTCAAAATGTATAGTGTTTTAAATATAACTGGAGCCAACATGCAATTTTGGTTTATTTAATTTCTTAAATGAAGTGAAATGAAATATACATACAGGTCATTAAAAAAGCTGTTACCTTGACAGAGTGGAACTGGGGAATCCCAGTGATATAATCCATTTTGATGGAGTTTGCAGGTTGTATTACTTTGACCAACAAGCCTGTAGCCTGCATTACAGAAATAGTACAATCTGCTGCCTGCGTTCCCTTGTGTTCTGTTGAAAACGCCACCATTTCTTGGAACGCTGTTCACACTGCAATATGAAGCTAAATAACAAGAAATAGAATAGAAAGTTGGAATCAGAAAAGGCAATTTGTGTGACTCTCTTAATTAATTTTTGATATCTATGATTAAAAAGTGAAATAAAAACCTTGGCTCCACCTCCTACGGCTCTCTTTGTCTTACAGAAATAAGATTAAATCAGACATCACTGGAGTTAAGAGAGCTAGGGAACCCTTACTGTTCATACAGTACACATTTTATAAAAATCTAAAAATTATAACAATAAAAATCAGGGATTTTTACAAGGCTCTTTACAATTCCATTTTAAATAAAGTACAGATTAGAATAGGTGACCAGTAAAAAGTTTAATGAAACACTCAGCCACTGAAGTCCTAACCAGTTCCCTCCTTGCCTGCTACATCAGGAGGGACAGGGTGATTGAAGCAGTGTACCTTCCACTTTGATAAGTTTCATACTTTTCTCCTCATCTGTGCCTTTATACTGTACAGTTTTATCCCTGAGGTGTTTTAAGAGCTCCTTGGTCTTCATTGTTGAATATTTGTTTGAAATTCACACCCTGACCTTACAGAGTAAGTGCATTTATTCTGAAATCACGTGAATGACTGTTACCGCACAATCGACTTATTGTGAGGTTCTTTAAAGTAATTGTGTGCATTTGAATTAATTTTGCCAGAGTAATTTTAAAACTTATGCAGTTATGACTTTCATTTTTTCATTCCATATTAAGTTATTTATTTTCTTTTGTTTCTTGCTTGGACGGTGTGGTGTTGGTTCTGTACATAACACATATGAATAGCTTTAAGTAACAAAACATGAAAAGTGTGCAAGAGTCTGCATATTTTTGCAAGGCACCGTATAACTGTATAGTTAGAAATTCTGGAAAATCAGCAATCTTTCTCTATTGAATCAAGTGCAGGGGGTTATACTGTATGTACAGTATACACTAGCAAATGTATTAAAAGCAAACGTGAAGGCATGGAAGCCAAAATCAAAACGTTTTCCAAGTTAGAGTTCTTACAGTAGCTTTGTAAGAACTCTTAATAAAAGCTAAACCTCAGTTTTGGACATTTAAGTCCAAAACCAATATATAGTACATTATGCACTTTTAAGTTATATCGTTTCCTTTTTTACATGCTCTAATCCATACGCAGCACCTACATCCTTCAGATTAATAGTCCTAAAAGGTTCGCTCCAGGTTCTGGCTGACTAGACCATATTTTAAAACCTAGGGCAGCATCAAATTATAATTTGCTTTGATCAAAGCCCAATGGACTGTTAAAAAATAAATTTGAAAGTACTGATCATTAAAAAAAGCCTTTTTACTAGGTAAGGATTCAGCTCCCATAGCAGTTTTGTAAAGATCAAGAGGAAGTATACAGTACTAGACTCTCATGTTAAACTTTGCTAAATTACTTAAAAGATTTTCAAGAAATTTAATTACAAAAGTGGGCAGGTGCTGAACATTTTAAAGGCACACTCTTTTAATCTAGCTAATGTTTCCAGTATTTCTAAATAGGAGAGATAATTGTAATAACCATCCTAATATTTTCTGGATGTTTAATTTTCACTTTCATCATGACAGTAATTCAAATCAAATTCTTTAAAAATCAAAACAGTTAATACAGCTCAGATTGTATCATTCCTTAATTAGGAAAAAAAGAATATAATACAGCATTCAATCCATTGATGGATTTTGACAAAAGGACAGATAAACTGATCACACTGTTTAAATTTAATTCTGATGGCTTTGCCTTTGATGACTGGAAGATTAAGCCAAAACAAAGTGTGAAACTAAGCAAGAAGACAAAAGAGAGCAGTTAAGGGAGGGAGAGTGATCGTGACCATGTGTATTTTACCAGATCACACCCAAAGGCAAACTAAGAGGGACCACTTCAGGTGAACAACCTGACAGCTATGCAGCACAATTCATTAGCAGATCATTGACCTCTACTTTAGCCAATCCTCCTGTGAGACTTGTGACTGGACAACTGCCTAATGAGACTCAACTTGGAAAGGCTGAAATCCTTTTGGCCTAAACTGGATTCAAAATGACACCATCACAGGAGAACAATTAATCTACAGTATTAATCATCTCTGACATCCAGTCTGGAAAAAGGGAGACAACTATTCCCTTTTTCTACAGAATATAGCCTTTTCTTTTTTAAGTACTGTATTGTGCAACTTAAGTCTTATTTTTTACGTTTTTGCATATTGAGTTGAAATGCATAGGTTTGTTTCACAAACCTGTGTAGCGTATTTTAAATCCTTTCTTGCTAGTTGCATGATCTGTTGACCACCTCAGATACAACTGGTTGGTTTTGCTGGTAAAATTTAGTTGTGTTGTATGGTTTCCACTGAGTGCAACAAGCAAGGGGCTTTCGCCTGCAGGCCCTAGAGGTGAAAAGGGAAAACAATATATACAGGTAGCTGCACCACATACTGTATCCTTTATTAAACCAGATGCAAGACATTTAGAATACTGATAAGAGGAAAGAGAATTACCATCAAATATTTCCAGTTCATCAAACTGTTTTTCACTCTGAAACATCTCTATGTAAATTGAGATGGTATAACCTGTTTGCACTTTAATAGTCCAGGAACAGGTCTGAGAATTTGGGTAGGTTTTAGGATATCCTGGGCTGAGAATCACTCCAGACGATGCAGTCCTTTCCTCATTCAATGGACACTGAGCTAGAAACAAGACAGGAAATGCATGGCAGAAATAAGAAAAACTAACCTTGAAGAGTATAGGTTAACTGATTACATGTGTAGAATCAAAGATCATATTGGTGTTACTCTTGTGAAAAGGAATTACAAGGAATGGAAACCTGTCTTCATAAAAAAAAACTGAATTTGAGCTGGATTTTCTTTTACTCAGTATTAAGTGTGTGAGCATTCCAATAGAGAAACCGAGATCCTCTGACACTGCAGAGCATCTAGAACATAACAGAAACCTTTTTTTCTTTACTTGCCTTCATGTCCTTCAACCTGAAGCAAAATCATTAGTCAGTTATTTTTTGTTTTCATTAAGGGGTTTCAGTACTGACTGTCACCTGCATGATTTATGATGCCGCCTTTGTAATTAGTAATGTAACGTGTAAATGGGGCATCAAGCCTATTAAAACCTTTGTTAAGTCTCTAATTGTTTGAATAACAGGCTCAAATTAAAATGACAGCAATCAGGCATTTTCTCCTTCAGGGCAAAAAGAGAGATTAGAGAGATTAAAATAATATTGAAACCAAATAAGACAATTCCTTCTTTCTGCAAACACTTCTTTTTTACTGCTAAGAACAGCAAAAAATAAGTGAAAAATATACGTTCATGACTTTACTGATTACTGGGAATAATATAGAAGTTTGCTGTCTTTAACGAATGTATGCAAATATATGTAAATTCAGCAGAACTGCAATCTACAGAAAGTACAGGAGGTGTTAAAATCAATATGATGAGTGCAGGAAATAAAAAAAGCAAGAAAGAAGAATGAAGGCATTTGGCTTTTCTTATGCAACGTTATCTATTATTAAAACACCTCAGCAAATCGTTGTGTTCACCATCAATGTTTCTCTTACCTTCACAGGAAGGAGGTGGCCCCTCAAACTGCAGGTGAGAGTTCAGTTTGCAGGTGAGCTCTTCACTTCCCACCAGTGTAAAACCTGGGAAACACTGATACTTCACAATGTCCCCTGAGCACAAAAGAGCAAAGAAACAATTTTACTAGACTTAAGTAAATAATTATAATATAATTACAAATAATTATTCACTGGATGTAAGAATAAATCTAATCCGAACTAAAAAGGTAAACATGCTCTCTTTTATCTGTTCTTTATGTGTGATTTTAACCTCCAGTAAATTATGACATCTTAAAGTAAAAAATTAAATTTACAAACTGAAGCATGCTCTTAAAATGCAATTACCACTCCTCCCACCGATATATGAAAATATCTAGGATTTGAACTACCTTGCTACATTCACCATACTGAATTGCATAAAATGTACCTATTTCATAATCCTGGTCTTCTGAAAAAAATTCTGCTTCTTCAACAGATGGTGGAGCTGGGCACTTTTTCAAACGATAAGCTTAAACAAATAATAATAGATTTTAGAACATAAATTTACATTGCTTCAATAATTTTACTGTTCCTTATAATAGCAATAGCATGTTAATTAGCACATATATAAAGTACTGTACCATACATGCATTTTTTACACTTCGTCGTGTAGACGTTTTTGAAGAATGACAGCAGTTTGTATACTTACATACAGTAAGCAGCTACTGGTGACTGATAGGGGATATTTTAATAATTGAATCATTTTTAATTGATTTATGTGTAGTAAAAACAAAATCTATAACATCTCTATATCATTCTAACTACTTTTTACGGAATATGCCAATTGCATTGTCAAATGAATCCAGGATTGATATGGTAAATACTAGATGGCAAAAACACTGAACTAGAAGATGCTACTTATTAAAAGGACTGAAGGGTTCATGTTGGCACATCATTTACACCTTCTAAACAATGTGCAGAAGCCACTAAAAGGGCAAATAAAATGTTAGGATATATAATCAAAAGTGTAGAATTTACATCAAGATGTGATATGTGTAGAATCAAGTTCTATAATTACACTTAGAGTTAAGTGTTATTAAAGATTTCTAATCATCTTTGTGTTGCCTTGACCAAGCAGCATGGTCCTCTGTGTAAGTACACAGCAATGTAGCTAAGAGACCCCTCTGATAAAAAACATCTTTAAGCTGTATCCAAGATGAACCATTTAATAATATATTGTGCAGATGGGCTCCATTAAGTCTGCATGCTGTTTCGTTCCAAGACCATGGGTTCAATGTCACTGTCCATCACCAAAATGAAAATCAACCAATGGGGATCTGCAGAGTGGGCACCAGAAATATACCTGATAGCATCTTAACCAATCAACAGCTGTGATGTTGCACCTTAAAAGCAAGAACCCAACTCATATTTCATAGCCCCTCTTCTCTCTCCGGCTGAACTAGCAATCTGACTATTCTAACCATGTGACTACAAGCAGTCGGAGTCAGAACTTAAACTTTTATCCAAGATGCAAGCCCAAGAAAGTGAGTCAGTAGAGTACAGAATACTGCCCACGTTATAATTTTATTATTTTGAAACAGAAGAAATCTTCCGTTTCTTCACACAAGTTCGCAAACCCACTGTTATTTTCACCTGATCAACGAAATAAGACAGTTGGACTCTTTTTTTGTTGACATCCTGAATATCCAAGCGTATTCAGTATCAGGCTATAGCCAGGATGAACTGAGTTCTCTCACATGTCTACCTTGCAGCTAGACCCAGGAAGACAACTGTGTACAGACTATTCAAGACCGACGTTCAGCCATGCTAACTTCTGGCAGAGCAGCCTGAGGACCAATGCTAGTTGCTGAGCCCCACAAAAGGAAAAGCTCTCTTTCACTCTCCTTTCTGTCCCTGGGACACTCCCAGAAAAGATAGAGCAGCTGCAAAGTCAGACCACAGACCAATCCAGCCATCTCCATTGCCTCAGTGGGGAGTTTGAACTCATTGAGGACATTTGGCCAACAGATCTTTGAATATAGAGCTTCTTTATTCACATTCTAATTCTCAAGAGTTTAATTATTTATACAAACATGTTTGATGTTTAGTTCACGATAGTAAATGTGCATTTATATTATATATCATGCATGTTTTTGGTGTTATATTAAGAAATTGTACGTATATTGTATATTTAGAATCCATGAGACTGTAATTATGTTGATTGATTCCTAAAAGTCATCAAGTACAGTACTCTCTCAATTACTGTTATAATTTCTGATTGAACATCAATATATATGCTAAAATTGTATAATGTACTCATATATATATATACTGTATAGATGGCCTCATTTAGTACTGCATATTCTATACAATTTTGGTCATTCCGTTTTATAAAAGATATTGCCGCTTTTGAATCAGTCCAGAGAAGAACAACCAGACACATTCCGGGGATTAAGTGAATGTCCAACATGGACAGGCTGAAAGAACACAAGATTACAAGGGAACCTGGTTCAAGTATTCAGAATCCACTAAGGCTTTGACAATATCAACACAGCTGATTTCTTCAGAATGAACAGCGGAACACAAACCAGAGGGCAAATTAAGAAACTATGTGGAAGAAAGCACCTCTAGCTATGGGGGTGTAGGAATATGGAACAAGCTACCCAGCCATGTTGGTGAAGCTGATAACCTGGCCTAATTCAAGAAACCTCTGCATTACATCATTGTATCAATTAGCTACTAAACAGGCTAAATGGGCTGAATGTCCTCCTTTCATTTGTAACCTTTCTTATGTGCTTATGAAGCAGCCAGATGAGACATGCATAAAAAAACAAGTGTTTAAAGTAGTACTGAAAAGAAGAAATTCTGAAACAAATTGTACTTAAATACAGAATCTACACACTATTAACCTGAAGCGAAATACGACTGAAATCTTGATGTAGACTGAGAAAGGAACCCCTTGATGCAATATACAATAAGATTCCTATAATATTTTCAATAATTTCTAAATATTTTCTCTTCTCTTGTACTTGTTTGACTTACAAAGCCAAAACAGTAGGAGTCTCTCCCTGTCTAAGAAAGGTGTTATTTTCAATGTAGTGGTAAAAGCTTTCCAGATACAAAACTGTGTATTATCAGCTTTCCATTTGCAGATGTCTTAAATGTTAAAGAATTTGTACGGACTTTAAATTCTGCTTCTAATTTAATTTCAAGACTGCATATCCGTAGTATTTTAAGATATATCTTTGAGTTGCATTAACATGCACATAGGAGAGAAACTGACCGTGAAAATTGAGGACAAAAAATCCACTCGTGGAGAAGTCGCTGTGAAACCTAATAAGAACCTGATTAAAGGAACTGTAGGCTGATTCAAGAGCTGTATTGCCACTGAAAACTCCAAGCTGTGGATAATTTTCTTCTGGTCCATCCCTAAAGGAGAAAAATATGCTTTAGATTAAAATCAATTAAGAAAAATGAACAATCAATTTTCTTGCTACCATCAGACACCATCTTCATGATAGTAGTTTATTACTGTAAAGTAACAGAGTTAAGAAATTCATTTGCATTCACATCTGACACAGGATTTGCAATGAGTCTAATACAACTTTATTAGATAAAGGCAGTCAATGTGTAGCTGCATAATCTGTAAAGAATAAAGTAATATATGCAACTGATGCTGCTCAGCAATTTCAAGAAAAGAAAACTTTTTGGCCAATTTAATTGTTTCTGAATATTAATTAACTAAATTGCTTGGAATGAAAAAGCTTGTATAGTATAATGGATTCCAGCAATATCTCTGGTGGTTATTTCAATCAGCTCAGGCAGCCTGAACAAAGTTTGATTATACTGGAGCCCAGAGACAGTTTATATAATTGCTCTCATTTGTATTGTAACATAGGAAATGTATGATTGGTAATCCAGTATGTGACTAAAAAATATATGTGCATCTCCACTAAATTTTAAATAAAGGTCTTGGGGTGAGGATGAGAATAATAACCAAATACTCTATGAAAACTATTACATAGCAATAGCCTGCAATAAGTGAACAATCATTTTAACAGAAAGAAAGATGTGGTTATTGGAGAGAAAAACAAATATGTAGGATATCCTAAAAGAAAATAAATAATATGTCCTTTCCATTCACATTACTAAGTATAATTAACCTTTACTAGATGAATTTTGAGTATATACAGTATATATCTGGGAGCATAACTTATGTATAACTGTTATTTTTAGCAATTTGTATAGCAATTTTTAGCAATTGTAATAAGCATCGCTGTCCTACAAAAGAGTTAACATTATAGTCCTAAACTTAAAATCTATTATCAATGATTGTACCGTATTAAACATCAAGTTTTATACATGACAGAACTACAGTACCATCCATTTTACTCTAATACGCAATGACCCTATGTAAACAATGAAATTACAATCAGTCTAAACACACATGTAGAAGTCATCCTCACCATACAGCAATGTAGTCAGTGACAGGTTCAGTCTGGAGCAGAGTGAAGTTGATATAAATCCCGTGACCCTGAGGGACAGTAATCAGCCACGTACAGTCCTGGGAGTTGGGATACTCATTTGGGTATCCAGGTGAATATATTGTGCCATTTTGGGCTGTGACATTGTAACCACAAGGTGCTGTAATAAAAAGGGGGGTGTTTAGATCAATGTGTATGACAAAAATCTATTGCTAGTGCACAAAATTAAGAAAATTAATAAATTACATCTTTTGGCCAAATTTCCATACAGAAGATATGGCTAGTGAACCACATGCCTGATACCATATAACAGTAGCCAAGATACAGAACAGACAGAGAAATGCAGCACCTTATATCATGTGAAAACAAAAATCTATACTAAAGTGCACAAAATGCTGTTTTATCAATGGATAAGGCTTTCAGTATCAACAGTGATTTTTAACATGCATAAGATAAAATACTATCGATGGGGGTTTGGATGAAAGTGAGAATTCATTTAGACTTGACATTAGTTCGAATCCAGTCAATGACTAAAGAAATCCATTGGATCATATCAGCCTTCAACCAGGAAAAATTCTGCTTCATGAATCTGTGGTACTGTCGCAGATCTAGAGAACAATGCATCAATAGTTAACATCCAAGTACCCCTGTTGCTTGTTACTAAACTGTGTCTATTATTTGTACTGTAGTTGCAGAATTGCTTTAAACTACTGACCTTCTCAGTACTGCTCTGTCAATGACTTAACTGATAGGGATCCCAGGTCTATCTGTCCTTCAGCAAGGTACAGTACTAGAAAAACCAATTTTTCTTGTCTTCAGGTCATTACAAGGAAAATATAAGCACCGTACACAGTAAGTATATACTGTAGAGATGGTTTGTGTACAAATCAGAATTAGAAGGCTGTTTAGTAGTTCTGTTTTGTAGTGTTGTAAAATGGCCTCAGATGAAAAACATTCACATTCTCTCAAATACTATCATTCATAATGACATGTGTATATACAAATTTACCACGGACAAAGGACTTAAGTCTGATTTTTCCTTGAGAAAAGTCAATGGTAATGATGAATGGTAATGAAGCTGCTAATGAATCTTTAGTATCCTGACCACATCAATCTGAAGAACTCTTCTCTGCTGAAGTAGTTCTTAAGTAGGTTAAGAACTACTTGAACCTCTTATTAAAAGATGCCAAAAAAATATATAATGTGACAAATATAACCCAGTGTTTCTTTACTGAGACATTCACCTACAAATCATTCAAAGTGGACTTCTTTCTTTAATTCACTGGTTGTTTTGTGTCTTTTAACAAATACAGCAAATCCAGTGTTCATGTTTAAAAAAATACAATCTGGGTAGCAAATTCAAGCATGGAGTTCTTTTTGCACCAAAGTGATTTATAAAAAATATAAATAAATTAATAATGGGGTCACATTATTTCAAGGGAAGTTCCTTTTTAATTAATATTTAATAAGAAGCAGTCACAGTCTAATGAGATTGGAATGCCCAAGTTTTACTCAAGTTAATTTTAACTTGCCAGATGACCTTTACAGTACTTGGTTTGACTTATATTTAAAATTAGAAGTTTAATATGATATATCTCGGTGGCACATTTTTTTTCAAATTTATAAATAATGGGATTCCAATAGAACTGAGGCATCAAGTCTATAGATTTGATGTACTGTACTGTAATATTAGCAGTTTCATAAGCTAATTCAACTAAGATTAAAAACTATGGTCTAGAAAAGATCCATAAATTAATTCCCTACACTGATTAAGAATTCCACACTACTAGAGAAAGCAAGCACTGCGATGAATTACTGAGCATTTCGGTATGTTGCCTTTAGGTTGTCCAAGTTAAATTACAATGTGCAGCAGCACCAAAGGGTAATTAATTAATGTCAGAACATTTCAGTCTGAACTTAGATATACCTCCTGGCTCCAGTTAAATGGAAGGCATTTCAATTATCTACACTGAATCATATAATCAGTACTGTTCTATTAGTATATTCAGTGAAGGCCTGTGATGCCTATATTTTTCACAAATGCATGTCTTCATAAAAGAACATGTTCAATCTCTAAGTGGACATGAGAAAGTTGACCAACAAGAGGAGGGCCACATAGTCTATCCAGTCCTTTGAGTTGGAATTCACTGTAGTGAATGCATTTACAGTAAATCAGATTATTATTATTATTATTTCATTATGCAAATTTAACATTGCTGATATGGTGACCTGCTAAAGGTGCAAAAATCATGATTTCTCTTTTAAGGATATTCTTTTAATAATCCTCTAAGTAGGAGTGGTCTTTAAGAAGGTATCCCAATCCTGACAGAGAAATATCAGAAATGACAATTAGCATAAAATATTTATTTCTTCTTAAATCCATCCTCACGTCTCATCTCCTAATTCCTACATTTCTCTATGGCTTCTGAACAATTCAGAAATAATTAGTTAACTTTTGCTATTGGTTTTTACTTTTTTTAAGGTTCAGCTTACAATGGTTTCCTATTTTCAGCTACTGTATAAGTAAATTGGTTATTATCCACAAAATCATCAAGAAGACATTACATGCTTTATTATTCTGTGGGGAGCTTGCAATCCTTAACCTGATATGCTTCATACAGCATTCCAGATTTTGACCATGTCTGCACACCATAAAATACCTCTTCTCTGCTGCTTTAACCAGACATGTATAAATGAAAAGAAACAAAACTTTGGTTTGATTGCTATAAAGCTATCAGCAATTCAAAATGACCACCTTCAAAAGGCACAAAACTCAAAAAAGCCTCACTGGAATCAAAATTATCTTGAAAGCCTATCTAAAAATAAAGCTTAGAGAACTCTTTTTCTTTTTTCTTTTCAGGTTTCTCAGATGCACAGTAATGGTGAGCAGTGAAACAGCTACAGTAAATATGCTAGTCCTCTCTGGTATCAATCTGCAGTCAGAAACTGTTTCAGAAAAACATCTTCAGAAAATAAACCCCACTGTTCTTTTCCCTTTAAAAAGCTTTATGTGGCTACTGCCCTACTGAATGCTCAGATGAAATGTCTACACAGACATCTATCTAAACTGCCATTGATCCTTCAAATGCATGTCTGCTTTAAAGCACCATGTTTGTGTTGAAGCTACCATGTTTTATTCTGTAAAAGGACCAAGACTCGGAGATCTACATATCAGTCTTTGTTTAATGATAGCTGTGTGAATACGCAGCCCTATAGTATTTGCAGACATTCTTTAAGAGAGTATGTTATTACAGTTTGAATTATAGTGTTTCTATGTGTTTCCATGGAAAGCTGTTTTCCGGAATTATTATTAGCAAAGTTGATCATATTTATGGATTCTTGCATTGTGCCCCTGACAGTACATTACTATATATGCGTTGTATTTCAACTTGAATTATTAGTATTTATGTCATAAGAATATTTGCAATGCTGTAACATGTGTATTTTGTTTTTAATCTCAGCTCCTTAGTTAATTCATACAAACATTCTCACCATACACAGTGAATATACTGTGTGCTGAATGACACTCTAATATTCACAAATTCTCTGAAATCCCTAGAAAGGGAATAGTTAGAACAGCAAAAATACTCTACCAATCTCAAAACAAAATCCAAACCAAAACATACACATACTGTACATTATCATGTAACACATTAATAACGGTACAAATCAGAATGCTTTTCTTTCTTCTCTGGTATAAGCCAAAAGCAAGGCAAAAAGCCATCACGTACTAACCCTCACATCGGGGAAAAGGACGATTCCATCGTCTGTTGACTCCATGTTGACAAGTAAGAACAGGATGTCCAATCAGAACATATCCAGGGTAGCACTCAAAGGTTATAGATTGTCCTGCATTATAATCACTGTTGATGATGTATCCATTATGAAATGGCGAAGGATCTTGGCAGCTCTGTAATTCATATGCTGAAAAATAAAAGTTTAGAGTGACAATACCCTCAGCTAAAATCCACTGGACATGTGCCATTATCCTCCCTCATAAAGTATCCATGAAGTACTTTAAGAGGAATCTAAAAGTTTCTTTTATGGATGAATACACTTTGTAAATGTTTTTATTCCCAACATTTTGAATTGAGTTTTTATTGTTATAGTACATTTCTAGCTATCTGTCAAGGGATTGCCTTAATATGATTCTCATTCCTGTTGCCATTTAGATCAGTAACACCTATTAAAATAAGTAATCCACATGCAATTTTCAAGGAAAGATTGCATTAACCAACGAAACAGACATTTTTCATTTCATTAAGGGGCTTTGATTGTACTCTGCAAAACAATAATCAGTATGTGAAGCAACAGAAAAGATGTAATGTGTTACAAATGTCAGTGACTTTTTAACAAAAAGGCTAGAATTATCTTTGACAATTACTCTGCATTTTCTATTTTCTGCATTAAACTCTGTGGTATGATTTTTCTTTATAAACATACTGTAAATTGGGACGGTTTGAGGTTTTCACAACGGAACAATTAATTCATGTTTTATAGGCTACTGACAAAATTCTATTTCTTCTGATATTTAAAGTGAGAAGAGGCTGCAGTGGGAGCAGTAAAAAAAAGTTATAATTCTCTTTATATAAAAGGCCAAGAGCTTTATGTTTGAATTGTGTGACTGCATATATTTTACATCCTGAATAGTTGGACAGCAAATATTGGATACGAATTAAAACCTATAAATATGTATACATGTCTGACAAGCCTGGCCCACGGGCTCTCAATTGAATTGAGATATGGGTTTTACAAACTAGATCCTGTCTGCTTTGGATTGATGGATAGAGGAATTGTCATCTTGGTTATACCCATCCCTGTCAGTGAAAAAAAATGATACACTACAAGCAGAAATGGATCTAATATGCTCTTTATCGGAAAGCTAGGGAAGACATTCCCTAACTATCAGCAGTGCCTGAATAATACCACTATTATCTACTGATTTACTATGAAGTGGCTTTATGTTGCAATGTGTGATGGCACACAGGGGAAAATATTTTTTGTCCAGTTGAAAACCATTATGCTACATGCACAGGGAAAACAAACAAAAACACAAGTTACACAATTACAGTACATAAGTAACTATCTGAGAAGTGAAGCATCAACACAACATATAGAAACTTGTCATATCTGAAGAGGAATCTCGTACACATGCTTAAATTCATATTTATTTGATGCACTTTTACTAATTTTCCCTCAACATCTAAAATCAGATGAAGTCTTGTAATTCTGCTCTAATGAGTCAACGAGAACAACTCAAGAAGCCAACACCAAAGACCCCTACTTTTCAGAGCACTCTTCTGCCTTGAGTGCTCTTCTTAGCAGGATTGACAACAGGATGTGTCAACCCACTTACTTGTTTCAAATTGTGAACATATCTCTAACAGATGCTACATTTTAGATCATTGCAATCTGGTCACTTGCCACCAGATCCAGATTTGATCCCAGGCCACCAGTGATCAAAGTTAAGTTCATGTCGACATCTTCTTTCAGCCTTGGCACAATTTCTCTTTACAAAAACTTTAACCATCATAGTCGAATAATTTCATATAATTACTCATCCTTTACCAGTATATAAGACGTACTGCACTGGTGTACACAAAGGTGTGAATTCTACACTGCGGCAACATGTACAGAGAGGATTGAAGGAATCACTGGCAGAGGAGTTTCTGTGATTAGGCAATGAAACATCCATGGAAAAAGACTTTGAGGTAAATCAAAATGCCTAAGAGGTAACCCTCTACTCTGGAAGTGGAACCTCAGCTGTCTCATTACATCTGGTCAGTAATCAGTACAACTTAAAACTCAAAAACGGCTAGAAATCATAACCACACCTCCACAGACCTAATACGCATGAAATGAAAGCACCTATTTCTGCACATACTGTCTAAACATGCTTCTCAGTCAGGCCATACAAAACCGGATAATCATGTTATTATGAAGTAACCAAAAATGTTTCACCTCTCTTGTCCCAGATAGTTCATTCTCTCTGCATTAGAGATTATTAGAATTACTGGACATCAGGCATTAAACAAAATCTTAAAAGACTTTAGCAAACTGTGAGAATGACTGAGATCTGGCAGAGATTTTCTATCAGCTTTAAATAACTCGAAAAATACTTAAAAAGCACCACATAACTGGATAATGGGCTGAGAGCAGTGCTTGTCTGGGAGATAATAAGGAACTGATGGATCGGTGCGCGAGCCTTAGGAATGTGCCTTCCAGTGCCGCTGATCATCCAGCCAATTAGTCCCCTCAGCAGGTGCCCTCTCCCACTTAAAACTCTCACAGCCCTAATTCAGGGAGGCATGAGGAGATCCTGGGTAGGATGAGGTATGAATGTGGTAACTGTTATATATCTTATTTGGCTAAGCATGGCTGTGTGATCAATCTCCAAAATGTTCAATATTCTCCACCAAATAGGGTGCGCTGTGGTCGAAGGGTGAATTCACATGTTGCTCATGAACATTTCTTGAGTTGCAAAGGAAAACGTTAAAGGTTTATTCCACGCTGAAAAGAGAAGAAAGGAAACACAACGTTTCGGCTGTGGAGCCTTCTTTGGGTGTGAGCAACCTTTAACCTGTTCCTTTGCAGCCTACACATGCTGACGCAGCTACCTACTTGAACTATATTCTTGAGCTGGACTTGTCTGGACAAGAAAAAATCAACAAACAACACTCCAAAGAACACGTGACCCAGGAGAGTAATGGTGACTGCTCAAATATCTTCTATTGCATTCATAGCCATCCTTTTGAGTCCTGTATTGAATCCATACTACAACATCACTGAAAACACAGATTCATTATCTTGCACGTAAATAATAAGCGACCACTTAACGTACTAAAAGGTCTTTGGATTCATCTGACATCTCTTCAAATATCTTAGTACCCAAATGACTGAAATATCAGAAAAAATAATTGGTTTCCTACGAACACAATGATAACTTATCATTTAGATCAACGATGGATCACAGTCCTTTAGTGTTCATTACAGTCCTGATCTGAGGTACTTTAGTAGTATAGAGTAGTAGTTTGGACTCGGGACTTGAAACTGAAAACCATATATACTTCTTCAGATGAAACTTTCAACCAAATATATTGATGATCTTAATCACTCATTTGAAAATATTAGTTTAGCTACACATAGAATTTGTAGGAGTGTTGCCTTGAAGAACTGGCTTTGCTCCATTCCTGATACAGATTTTTTTCCCCCCTGAATACAGAAAATAAGATTATTCTTTCTGTACCTTGGTATGAGACTTTGAACCCCTGTCTGTTTTCAGAGTGATCACTGTAGAAGTGAATCACTGTCTCATGTGTTGTGCTCAGCAATGCTGGTGGGAGCTGGTTTCCACTGAATTGACCGATCAGAGAGCTAGTGTGATGTGGTCCGTTGCGGATTTCCAGAAAATCATGATTGTCTTCTGTAGAAAAGTGAACAAACTGGATATGAGCACCTGCAGAAAAGGGAAACATAGACAATGCTTCAAAATTCACATATTTACATTTTACATCTGCAGTAGACTCGCACAGCTGGTTTTCATTCTTTCCTAAACTGATTTTTGTGAGATAAAAGAAAAACAAACAAGACAATTAAACCGAATTGTTAATTACAATGAAACTGAATGGTTAAGGGCCATTAACAATTGCTTAACATGAAACTGCTGAACATGTTACCCAACCATAGTTAAAAGTAAGGATGATGTCTACGCAAAAAAAACTTCCTTAGAATTGCACTGAAAGAAAAGAAATGCAGCTAAATGCACAAAACTAACTAGCTATTGTGTGGCAGATAAGCTAAAACCAAGTTTACAAATAAATCTTATAAATCTAACTAACCGCTAACCTCAACATAAACAACCTAAACCTGGGACAGTTTAGTCTCAGATGTGAGTAATTGTATTTCATTTTTTTTTAAGTTTAAATGAAGTGTGGCACAGTGATGTGATGCTTACATTTCTAGCATCCTAGTTTTGATTCAGGGGACCGTTCTATGTGGAGTTTCTATTTTCTCTCTGTGTCTGCATGACTGTTCTATGGATGTTCTGGTTTCCTCCCACAGCAAAGACAAGCCATCTAGATTAACTGGCATCTCGGTGTCCCGATGTCGGCTGTCTAGATTAACTGGCAGTGTGGTGGCTCTGTGGCTAAGGACCTGCGCCTGTGGCTGGAAGGTTGCCGGTTCATATCCCGCGGCCGGCAGAGGAATCCTACTCTGCTGGGACCTTGAGCAAGACCCTTAACCCCAGCTGCTCCAGGGGCGCCGTATAAATGGCTGACCCTGCGCTCTGACCCCAAGCTTCTCTCTCCATATCTGTGTGTCTCATGGAGAACAAGCTGGGGTCTGTGCAAAGACAAATTCCTAATGCAAGAAATTGTATATGGCCGATACAGTGATCTTATCTCAAAAATCAGCCCCATGTGCATGTGTGAATAAACACGTGTGTTGGCCCTGTAATGGGCTGACACTCCAACCATGATGTGTTCCCACACTGCACTCCCAGGCCAGCCACCTCACCTTCCAGTTCCTTACGGCATTCCAATGAAAAAAAACAGTTACTGAGAAAGGCTACATTACATTTTTTTAACAAAAAAATCCGACAACCAGTAGTGGAAAACATGCATCTTTTTAAACGATAACAGCAAGTAGAGCTATTGTATTTATTCTGAAAACCACCCATGACTCTCCTTCTCCGGCAAACATGTCGTCCATTGGCACTAGTGGATTACTGCTAATGGAGACATACTAAGTTTTTGAAGAAGATTTAGGAGTAATAAAGGCTGCAGAACAGATAAGAAGTGGAAAGGGACTTTTGTCAAAGCACAGAAAATGAAATGTTGTGACATTCTATGTATGGTTGATGCAGATTTATTTGGTAAATGGCTATTAGAGGAGAGTGCCTCAATGCATCTCATCTAGCCTATTTATTTTTCCTTATTTCATGTCGGATCGCACCAGCAGGCAGCACATGAGTGTGACTAAAGGGATTTTAGCAAAGTCGGTGCTTTGAGACGCAGGCATGGAGGCTCAAACAATAGGAGGTTTTCAAAAAAAACCTTCCATCCACATTAACTACAATGAGCACATCAACAGATCTATTCAGCGTTAAACTGGGTTGCACTGTGATGAGTACATTGAGTGGCAAAAAGCACAGATGAATCTATGTTTTTTTCTGTATATATTTATGTCCCACTGTGTGTCCTAAAAGAAATGAACAGAGTAATCTTACGACCATTCAAAAAAGCAAATTTAGGAATGTTACTTTCTTTTTCATTGTTTTAAATCATTTTACTAACAAGCAATGGCACTTAATTTTATTTTTAATGAAGTGGTTGACATGTTTGTTTCACATCTCTGTATAAAATAAAGACAATAACAAACAGTTTGGTAGTACTGTAAAATATATGTAAATCAGCTATTGTTTATTTTTGAATGGAGTATATATTTTTGACAAAATCAGCATGATCAACAAAACACAAACACAGACCAGCTTCTATTCAAAATTGTGTGTTCACCTTCCTGGCATTTGAAATTCAGATTTTCTTGTATTTTTTGTTTTTCAGATGTCATGCAACGTTGCTTATGTTACCCAGGTGGAGGGTACAGTTACTAAACCATAAATGAACAATGTAAAAGATTTGTTTTAGAAGGTAGTGTTGTCCTAGCTTTACTTTCCTATAGCAAAACAATAAGAGTTCAGTGTTTGAGGAGCCACAGCAGAAGTGTTGTGAAGTGGTTCGTAGTCTTTTGAATCTCTTGGAAGGACCAGGGATAACCGAAATCATGCTGGACCAGTGCTATATCTCTTTTATTTTTCATTCTCACCACCTCTCATCTTATTGCTTATCCAGTACTGCTATATCTCACTGTGTGAATATTTATTTTAGTACACACACCTGATGGATGGATAATGTTTATTTTGTATGTGGAAGTACTTAAAATCAATAAACAGAACTGTCATAATCACTAATGAAAGTCTCCACTATTTTAACATGATCAAACTTGACATTAATGAATGTGTTGCATTTTTTCTTTCTTTCCTTACACAGTAAATTCTCGGCCTATTTGCAACAAATGCTATTTTTGTTATTTTTGGCTTATCTGTTCAAACAGAAACAAAGAGAAACCGCGATTCAATGGGGCTTATTTAGCAGTCTGAATTTGTATGCACTGACAACGTAGTCATTACCAGCAGGAATCACAAAGGACCATGCAGATAAAGCTATTTATCTAATTCTCAGATGTGGGTTGAGAGGTAAATGAAATTTGATACAAATGAAGACAATAGTCAGGCTAGCCTGTTAACAATAAAAATGCATCGGAAAGAGAATGCTATTAATGCCTTGTATGACTGTAGGCTCTCAACGTGCTATCAAAAAGTAGCTCTCAGGACAGACTAAATTAACTGCATTAAAAATGACATGAGGATAAAGAGACATCAGGTCTTTTGTTATTTCACCCTCCAGTGCAGCTACCAAGAAGTGTTTACATTTAACTGACAGTTCAACCTTGATATTTTCTATTTTGTTTAATTTTCTGCCTCACCATGTCCAACTGGCAACAAGATTTTCCAGGTGCAATCAAGGTTGCCGGGATAATTTCCAGGGAAGCCAGGGCTGAGGATGACATCGGTCATAGCTGTGAGTGTTCCTCCACAACGAGCTAGAGCAGATACAGGCGTGATTTCGTGAGAATTGGAAGAGAGGAAAAGAACAGAATGATTACTTTCAGGTCTCCACTACTGATGTCCAAAGGTAGAGTTTCAATTTAGCATAGAACAATTGTAGTTTCCTTCAAAACAGCAGATAAATCCAACCTCCGAACTATGTGTTGACACATGGAAAACTGGTGAGTTCAAAAGTACTCTTACCTATGCAAAGAGGTGGTGGGTAATTCCAGCGTCGGACTGTTCCAGGCATACAGGAGATATGAGAGTGTCCCTGTGAATGATACAGTTTATAGTGTGGTACAGTATACAGTATGTCCTTAAATAATTGTCTGGTATTATTGACAGGATAATACTCACAAGAGTTTAAATTATTTATTTTGTGAAATATCTGCTTATTTCCCTACTGTATGTATATATATTTTCTTCAATACACAACAGAAGTAATAGTTTGTTACAGTTTGAATAAAAAGCTGGTACAAAAATGTGGACAATTTTTTATAGATGTGTTTGAGAATTATGAAAATGAGCCATTCATCATGCCTCCCACTGCATTACTGAAAAATTGGTCAATTCCACACCATTACCTGAAGACATAAATGCTCTTTGATCAAGAGAGGAGACTTAGCAATAACAAGTCATACCAGTTGGAATGTAGTCATAGCAATCTAGTTATTCTAAAACCAATCAGGGTATTTTTAAACACATTTCAACCTGAAATCAGTGGTCCCAGGATGAGAGGAAATTCAATATATAAGATTACAAGAAAATGAGAAATACACTGCAGAAGGTCGCTTAGTAATAGTAATACATATTTTATGGGCCTTACAGATGTATGTAATTCTAAAATAGTATATTACAGTACACACATTGTGCTGAAATTCACAAAAAAAATTACAAATATATATAAACATTTATAAGAACATTGTACTTCTCAATATTATTCTCTGCTCCTCAGGTTGTTGTAGGAAATAACATAATTAAAATGCCAACTTTATTCAATTTTCACCCTCTTACCCCAGTATGATTGATTGCTGTTCAGGCAGGTCTGGGAATTCTTGGATTTAAGATTTGTTTTGTTGTTTTAAAGAAGAATTCATCTCTAGTGTGTCTGTGTCTCTTCTCTCCTTTGTTCAGCTGGCATTGGGAGCACAGCCTGTCCTATGTGGCTAGCCATATCTGTCTGTCACCAGACTATGGCCACTGAGCCCATACATTATCAGGTTTTGCCTCTTCATGTGGTTTCTCACCCTGGTAAGATAGTCTGCCAATGTGAATTGCCTTTTTTGGCCCTGGTAGCCCAGGCCTGTGTGGTGTGTGAGTGTCCAAAGGGTGGGGTAGAGTTTGTTTTAGTTAGCACTGTAAGATGTCTCTCTCTGATTTGTGTTATACTGACCTCTCTGCCAAGTCAAAACCCTCTGAATTAACTGATCTTCAGACCAAGGTACTGTATGTGTAGCTGGTTGTATTTTCCAAAGTGTTGTTACTCATAGTAAAGAGGTTGCTGTTTCACTAAGGGGATTAACAGTCCCCAGTAAGTACCCTGGAGCGAAGGCACAGTTCCAGGAAAACCAGGCTTTTAACATACATAAACTATGTATGTTGCAAATGTTTATTTATGTGAGTAATATATTGTGATAAATACTTCTCAATGTCTGAATACTGGTGAAATCATTCCTGTACATTTCCTATTTAAAAAGAAACCCAGGGAAGACTCTGAAATGTAATGCTTCAGAACAGACTCCAGTATGGGACATACCTGCAGAACATATCCTGGTTCACAGCTGAATGACACTACATCATTGACCATGAACCTGTCCCCAGTCTTTATCCCATTGGCAGGAACTAACGGTTCAGGACAAGTTGTTAGTCCAACAGCTTCATTAAGAGAAAAGAACAAGAAAATTATTAATATTATTATGATTATTATAATATAGGACGTTACAGGATGTAGCATTGACAAAAACAGCTTTGTAAATAAATTATATTATTTATAAAATAAATGTATTTTAGTGAAGATCACATTTTCTAACAATAATCTAATTTGCAGCAGGTGGCACTGTAAGTTTGTGTGTCACAACCTTTGTTTCAAAAGATTATGGAAGCAGCTCTTTCAATAATTGAACCAGCACACAGAGTTTATATACAGTACTGTATTATTTTACACTCCTAAATCATAAGAATTAACTGAATAAATACAATAAATACAATTTTAGACATTTGACTTATTTTTTAGTTTTCTGTTGCACATGCATTTCTCCCTAAAACAGTCAACTCCAGAGTTAAGTAATTGGTTATATTAATGTTTCCTAAACACTAAATACATTTTTTTTCATTAAGGAGACTGTAAATTAGAAAGGCATTTGTGAATTGAATGCACCTAAAATATACATAGTGTATACTGTATTACATTATGAAGGAACCAGAGGTTCAATTACATTTTAAGCTTGCAACACATTTTTAAAGCTGATAAAAAGTTAGCCAATGGGTGAATGTGATAAATTGAATGAGAAACCTGATTAATAAGACCACTTTTTCAAAATCAAAATTATATGGATCAATAAAAAATACAACACAAACATTACATCTTATATAGGCTTTTTGTACCACATTTGTGCACCAAATGTGCTGCTTTTTAATTTGTTAATGTGCAGGAATCACAAATGTGGGTAAATATCAAAGCATATGGACCATACTGAAATTTGTTATTCAAACCTTTTTTTTACTTGAAATAATTTTAAAGTTGTGGCACATGAATGGTCCCCATTATATTTTTCCCTTAATAAATATTTTATTTGATATTTAAAGTAAAAAAGTGGTTATTTTTAATACAATAAGAAAACACGTCTGTGTAGGAAAATGGCTGTCCATGTGAAGGTACAGTACCATGAATGTGCAATTGATGAAAATATCACATGGACTGAAATAGACTATGCCTGCAGACACTGGTAGAAAATGTTAAATGTCACTTCCGCACAAGTGAAATAGACAAGAAAAGGCTTAAGGCATACACCTTAGAGCTGCAATGTTCTTAGTAGTCAAAGCATGAATGCAGTATCACCGTCAGATCTTATAAACCTCTTAAATAAAACCTTTTTCTCCCTTTGCTAAACCATTTGCTTGCTGCTTATCTATTGATTAATATTGCTTGTACGCTTTAATCCTGCCCTTATAAAGCATATTAAAGCTTTAAACCACACAAGATCTATTTAGTTAGTTTACTTAAAACGGCATCAGAGGTTCACAGTACCTTTTGAGGATGAATTCCAACCATAAAAGGAATAAGCAAGCATCAGCTTTATCATGGAAACTGATACTGAAAAACCCACCAGCCGCACTTTGAAAAGGTTCTATGTTAAACTTAAATAAAAAGACAGATGATTATTTTTACATATATTTTATAATGTGAAAGCATTTCTAATTTAACTACAAATTAATTAAAAGCTACATATAATGTTTTGGGCCTGAATACAATTCTGCTTTAAAAAAAGTAGATGGGGCTAAGTTAGAAACCTAAATGACATCAATCATTTCAAACTCACTTTTAAAAAATTCCAAAGATTTTAACTTTTTTTTAACTTGCACTATTGAAGCTGTTATCCCAGTCTTGGAAATCCTTTGGCACTTTTTAACTGCTACACAGAAGGCACAGCTCTGCCTGGGGTAATTAAAATGCTGCTACAGTCTTCACATGCTGAACAGTCAGGATGAACTTGGCATCAACGAGACAGCCCAGCCTTTTATACTGAGCTTTACAAGATTCCTTCATTCCCTGCAGTTTCTCAGCTTTTAAGACTTACCATCAGACACTTATGGATTTAAAGATTTTTTTTCTTTTTTCTTAAATGCTACACACGCTTTGAAAAAAATAATAAACTTGCTACCTCATGCAGTGCATTACAAATTTACCCCCCCCCCCCCCCATTGCATTTTAACTATTTTATGAGCTATTTTTATTTGATTTGTTATTATTCATCTTATTGCTGCTGCATTTATGTTTTATATTCTTTGAGTGGCAAAAATGCAAACTGACCAAAGAAAAAAACTGAAGTTAATGCTTGCTGTTGTGTGACAATGGAAACATATACTGTATGAAGTAAAAAAAGAATAAGGGGTGCGACAGGGCGGAGAGGGAGGAGACGTGGGGAGCGCCGGTAGAAGTCAGAGCCCCGGGCGAGGGGAGGGAAGCACCGGTGTGAGGCTAGCAGGGGCCAAAAATAACACAAAAAGAGCGAAAAATAAAACACAAAAAGGAAGGTGTACCGCTGTGCCTCATAACCTCCAGGCTGGGCTTACCCTATTCACCCGGGTCCAGCCTGGGAACAAAATCACCACCCGCACAGCGGTGACCAGACTGGACCGACCCTACTTAACGGGGTCCAGCCTGGTAGAGCCGGGCGTGTAAGGGAAAGACAACAATAAAACTTGTGGAAATGGAACAGCCTGCCCCGGTGGTCCTGCACAGCGGGTCAGGCGAAAAAAAGAAAAACGAACAGAAGAAGAAAACCTTACGGGGTTGCAATCCCCTCCAGGCCTGTCGCTGTAAACTCCCCCTTGCGGGGCTGTCCAGCGTGCCTTTACAGGGCCCCCCCAGCTGGGGCTCGTCAGCCAGGACAGCTGGGACAATGCAGGCGAGGCCACACTGGGCACGCCCCCGCCTCATGCCACAGCGAAGAGGGACAAGTGCTTCAAGCTTACTTTTATTAAGAAAGCATATGATAAGACACAGCTGTATACAAGTGAAAAACAGAATGAAAACTGAATCTGAATCTCCACAGGATTTAATTCACAAAGTGTCTGTCTTATTATTCAACAAAATAATCAAACAGACATCTTGAATGATTCAGTACCTGCATTTTATTTAAAATGAATATACATGTAGGCAGGGTCTCTTTACTTGCCAGTAACTAGCATATTGTTCTTAATCAAAGTTCTGGTTCATAATTTGATGGAAGGATTACTAATACACCTGTTTCCATCAGGCAACAATTAAGAAGAACCTCCTAATGGGTCTTTTCTTACCAATTGCACAGAGCTCCATCTTGGTCACTCCATTGCATCCTTTGAGGTTCATCACTATGATGTCCTACTTAGGAGTGCGGTAGAAACACTTACAATATCTTGATATATCTGCCGGCCTTGATCCAGACAAAACACGCTGCTTGCCCGCACTGTGAGATTTGCAATTTAAGGTGTGGACAAATATTTGTCACATTTCATGGTCTATGATGAGTGCAGGCCTGCCTGAACTGCGTGTGTGTATCGATGGCGATTAAGTATGGCGATACTGTACAGTATCTGTTGTTGACGGCATTCAAACAGCTAGCTTCCTCCGGAAATTTAAAAGGGAAGAGAAATATTGTGCATTAATTATGTAGTAAACATGGCAAAGAAATAATGTCGTCTCCAGTTCCGTTTGCTTTTTTCGGTCACAATATGCCAACAAAGCCACCATTACCAGAAGTCACTTCTCATGATTGCCAGTACCTGGATAATAAACAAGATAAATACTGACAAGCAAACTTTCTAATAGACATAAGAACTAGAAAATAGAGTATGCATTGTGAAGCACAACTTCTTTTTATAATACATTGAGTTTCTTTTTTCATTGAGTTTGATTTTTAATGCTAGAATAAATTGCTTTTTTTCCATTCTTTATTTGGAAAAAGTTATTAGTCCAAGAAAAAGTATCCCATTCGTAGGAGATTATTTTTTTTTACAAAATAATAAATAAAAATGGACAAATCAGAGAATGTTAAGACTGGTGAAAACTTTGCCAACTCCGTAATGTAACAGACAAAATAAATCTGTGTACCCAAACATTAAGCATGTCATACTACATGTACATGAAACACAGTGGAAAGAAAGTTCAGATTTTATAAGTTCTAAAATGTTTTGTTTGTCCTATGTGATAAATACCACCCATTTCATTATATAAGTGTTATTTATAGAACTCAATAAATAATGTTAAGATACCGTACATTATACTGTATACCTGTTACCCTTTAAATATAGATTAAATAAACTACAAGAGTTTAAAATAAGTGCTTTGAGGATGCAATAAAAAGTGTTTGCTGTAAACAATTATCTGAGCTTAATGTTTATATTTAGAAGGAATGGTAAGAGAGTATATGAATCAGAGGATAGTGTTGTCTGTCAGCCCCTAAACTGTTGCAGCAATATCTTTCCACAGTATAGCACAAAAAAAACACCGGTTGGTAAATCTCCCCAAACAACAGATGCAAAATAAACTTTTTTGAAGTATTTCATTCTGATCAAGCATATACTTTTAAAACATTAATTTAAAAAAAATTAATACAAATAAGCAGTTTTGAAATTGTTTCATAGGATGCTGTTAAATACCAAAGTAAAGGAAATGTCGTTAACCCATATATCGCAGCTTTTGACCCCAAGGTTATACAACGTTACTCTTAAGAATATCCCAGGATTCCACTGCCGTAGTTTGCCATCCAGTACCTAGGAACACAACACTCAATGCCACAACACCTAATAGCATTTAAGAACTTCTCAGTTTTTCTAACTAAATGTTGTAAATGGCTGTATGTTTTAATTGTGTTACTTATTTTCTTCTGTTGTCCAAGGTTTTGTGTTATATGGCCAGTGGAATATTAAAGAGGTAAAGATAATTGGGACATGTCCATTGTGCAGTTATCAGCCACTAAAACATATTTAAAACATAGATCTAGATTTTTACCTTGCCAGTTATAACTTACTTGTTTTTACTGTGCTTTAACATATTTTTGGTTTTGCCTCTGATTACTATTTTGCTATTGCATTACACCATATTTAATGTATTGATATTGAAAAACAATGAGAAGCAATATTTGATTATAAGCCATGCATTTTTCCAAGGATAATATTGAATTGCATATCAAAGTCTTGAAGTTTTGACAGTTATATATATAATATAATATAATTTAATTTTAATGTTTCTGATGCTGATTTTTTAAAAAAAACTTTATTCTAAATCAACAATAACACAAGTCTGACTCTTCATCCATGAAAATGATGCACAGTTAATAGCAGCATGCAGGCTAACAAGTTCATTGTCTAACAGGTTCATTGCTCTCTGCCATACAACGGCAGTATTAATAGAAACCATTGTTAATCTTCCCACTTGACCCTTTGATAATCTTGCATTTCTTCTATTTTCTAAGTTTATAAAATGAACAATATCTTTATGTTTTTACACTACTGTATGTACTGTACAGCGTAGGAACTTTGTCTTCCTTACTGCCGGAGGAGTGGATGATTTCTTTAAGACAAACAAAGCTGAAACATATTCCATCAAATTATTTAGGCTTCAGGTATCAATAATGCAATTAAGAAACAGACACTAATTCTAAAATATAGTTTTTATAAGGTAGCCAACCAAAAGAAAGTATTTTTCTAAGTTTGAGGGACTGTGGCTCTACAGCAATACAGCACTAATTTGTTGATTGCTTTTCAACATTGTATTTTTTTTAATCTTTCAAAATGACATTTGTTTTCCAAAGTATTGTGTGCTTGAAAACAGGTTGCATTCCACTTGTGCCTTGAAGGAAGGAGTGGCTGAGATAATCACAGCAGGGGGCACTGGAAGCTGCTTCCTTCCTTGTGAACCATGCCTCTGTAAGGAGTGAGCCGATCAGCTTCTTCTGTCGTTATAACGTTTAATATAATATGATATGGTTAAGAGAATATCTTTCTAGGTTTGCATAAGTGAAAAGGGAGGATGAGCTAACTGAGTTTTTAATTTGTAATTTGTGTTTAGGAAGAGTGTCTCATATGAAAACGAACTGTAAAAAATTGCTTTGTGATGACAGGGACAACTAACAAAGAAGAAACAGGAATCTGAAAATGGGATGGAGGTAACAAAGAATGAGTCTTCTGTTGATGTTACTGCCATTTGCCTGATCCAACTAAGAAATGCAAAAGAGCACCATCTTTTAATGGTTGATTCTGATTAATCAAGAAAACAACAACAGAGAAATAATGAAAGTTCATTTTGGATCTAGGCACCATGCCTACACGTTGGGTTCATCCTCTCCCCCTACATTAACATATAATTCCAAATGAGACGGATACTTTCTAAAAGTAATATCAACGAGTAAAAAAAAACAACACTAAAAATTAAAACATTTGAATCCATTACCTTTAAAATAATGTTAGAATATATTATAGCTCATAAGCTCTTTGAGGCAAAGCAGTTTAGTTTAATTTGAAAGCAAAATGTAAATGTCAGAGAGCTTTGAAGTATTAAAGAATATTTTGGTTTTTGTTGCTCAAAGCTGACCCATGCTGTTTCTGTACTATAAGGTCTTACAGTTTACAGAACCTCTGCACCCTGCTTAATTGTTCATATGCATATTGCCTGCATATTTCGATGTTGGAATCTTATTTTTTTCTTTTCCCCAGGTTGTTTTAGAAAGGACTGCATCCATTTATCTCCTCCATACCTTTCAATTTCAATGTTGTGAAACATATTCAAACAATCCTACATAATGCACTGTTTCCCTTTACTCATGTGCACTGGAATAAATTAGAACAATAAAAAAGATAAAAAAAAACAAGACACCAAGCTTATGCAAACCTCTGGAGTAGACAATCCTACCATAAGTTAGATCCTCGAATCTTTAATAATGCCTGTTTTTCAAAGTGACTGCTGCATATGAATAAGTCACAGAGAATTTATTTCACAGCATCACGGCTTAACTGTAACAGGGCCTTGTGAAATATACTTTAAATATATTTTATTACAGAGATTGTTATAAAATATTTTAGATTATTCACACTAACTACATGCTCTTACAATACAACAAACATGAAAAGTGTTACTTGTAGAAGACATATCCATATTAATTTTACATGTATTAGCTCCAATCTTTTACTGGTCAAAGACAGCTGTGTCGCTCTAACTGGCCCTAAATTTGCAATATCTGTCCATGGCTCCTGTCTTGGACTAGGATTTGCAGGATCTTTTATTTATCTGAAATTAGTTAAATAAATTATGTTCCTTTTATTTATTTATTTGCAGTATAAGTTGAATATTCCAACCAATATTCCAAAGCAATTCAAGTGACTTTTAATTTTTGCATTTTTTAAAACTCTGACAGGAAGATTCAGTTCTGTGTCAACTACATGATGGTGATATTACTGTATAATTTTTACACGTTCTATCCCTAAAGCAATATACTCTGTGCTCCGCAAGATGAACTAAGAGCAGTACAATTAAAACATTGTCAATCACTATGATTCTGTTCCTTGAAAACACTGTATTCATATTGTAAAGCTCCTTAACCTGTCTGCACAACACATCTGCCTACATTTATTCCCATACATTCAGTACTCCATTTTCAGATAAGCATCATAAATCAAAATTTAAATTTAAACTTACTTTTGTATTCTAGGTGAAATCCAGCAGCAACAACACTGATGTCTGTGTGAAAATGCAGATAAAGCTGATTGGAAGTACTGTTCAGTAAAGCTGGGGCAGTTGTACCTAAAATATAAAAGATACTACTATAGATTTAATTGGAAAAATATTCATGCAAGACAAAAACACAAAAGACACAATGATAAAATCATTGTAATTTTAAGCTAAAATCATGGGTTATGGAATTAAATTTCCTGAAATTATATTAAAAAATGCACAATGGATCCTATTACAAGGCATAAGCTGATCTGTACTTTTTTTAGACGTTGTTGACTAGGCTTTAGTTGTTTGTTACTGTTGTGCAAACCATTCACATAAATTAAATTTTTTAAATAATTTGAGGACATTTCTAATGAAATGGACAAATTAAAATGTAATTCTGAACCAATGTTCACATTTGCATAATATAATATATACAGTAGTACTTTTTAATGTTGAGGTTGAAACGACCATTTTAGTCAAGAACTCAGTTTACTGTGTTATTCAAACGAAAACACCTCTCCTCTCCCTCTGACTACCATTGTGGGATAGTGGATTGGACAGTGTGGTCCAGAGGGAAGAGACCCTCTAATGCTCCATTTAGCAGCAGCTACCTTAGCGGTCTCTCATCCCTAGCCTTTCTTCGGAGGATAAGCCTGACCGCAGCATTGTTGCAAAAATGCATTCGAAACCTTTGCAAAGATTCAACCCAAAAGTAGTCTTAAAGATTGTACAGCATTGGTGGAAACATTTTAAGACAAGAAGACATCTAGAATGCATTAGATATAAATAATGCTGTAACACTTGACAAATAGAGTATAATGGCTTCCTAGGTGCTTTCTGCATTTGGTAAGTAATAAATAATTGATACTCTTTATGTATTACTAATAAGATGTGTGATACTTTATTACATTTACATTTATTAGCACTCAACAAGCTATCTTTCGTAATAATTTATGACTACTGCAAATCCAAAGTGTTAATGCTTTGGCTACGTGCCTTGTGATAATGTGACAGAAAGGGAGCTATAAAAATGACGATAATTATCATGTCTTAAATTGGGCAACACAGTTGATGACTCACTGAGAGAGCAAAAGGTTGGACGGTGCTCTGTTTCTGGCCTCTGGACTCCATCATCACTTCTTACCTTAAACAGAAAGCAGTCCCAAAGATGGGCTGCCCAGTGAGATCCCCCGACCTAAACCCTATCGTGCCTGCTCACTCAAGAGCTCAACCACTGCAACCCAAGGCCCGGCATTAAATCTGCTGTGACACTTATCTTATCTAAGAATGGGTCCAAATCCCACAGCTGTAATTATTCCATTATGCCAGTGGTATACAGAGGCAGTGACAGACATGAGTCTGGTAACATGTAACGCCTATGAAGTGAAAGATGGTACACAATCCTACATTTTCAGAAGACATTGAAGATCCAAGGATTTTTGTTGTTACTGGAAAATAATTACAATTACACACTTATTCTGCATAAAGTTCCACAGGTTAAAATATATACAGAAAATAACCATTCAATCAATGGTGTTCACATATTTTTTCAAAGCACCATTCCCTGGTCAAAGCTGAATAGCATTTAAATATGCGTTCTTTGTAACCTTGGTTTTCAGATGACATTAGAGAGTTGAGTCATGTCAGTATGTGAGCTGCAAAGAACAACAAGGTTAACATAGTAATTAAAGGGAGAGAGGAGAGGCAGAGAAAGAGGTTCTTCAGATACCATTAATTGTATGCAGCAATGAAACTGACATCTGAAATGAACCCCTTCACCAGGAGTTCTCCCCCAGGCCGTAAACAGCCCTAACTATATCCACCCCAAGAGGAATAACCACCCTTCTTGCCCTCCTATTTCATCCGGACACCATATCCTCTTCCAAGGCCATCAAATAAAATGTTTCCATTTCACAGAATGACTTCACCTCAACCTTTCTTGCAAATCCACCTGTCATCTCATACCACCAACCACCTAATCTGAGCAACCTCCATGTCAGGAGTCCCCTTCACAATCAGCCATTGCCATCAGCCACAGCAGAAACCTTGTCCTGCCATAGAAGGTGCTGTATCACCTACAAAAACATCTCTCCTTTACTTGATCCTTCAGGCGACACTGTTGCATTCCAATTAATGTAACTTCAGAAGAAAAAGTAATTATTGTGAACATCTGAGGTCATTCAGTAAATTGATGCACTTAAAGAAAAGCCTAAATAGACTGGCATTACCAACAACCTCAGAAAGTATTTCACTGAGTGAACACATGCAACGGTCTCTGCCTGACATTGAAAGAAAGAACGCGTCTTGTACAGCCTGCAATTTATCTTTGGACCTCAGTCAAAAGGCCGAAAAAGACAGTTTACCTCACAAAAGGACACAAAATGAAAGGCTGACATGAGACAGAGTTCTTCAGGAAAAGAAATACACAAAGGTGACAAACATTTAAAATGTTGACATTCGGTTATACACAATTTGAAGGAGGTACTTGTCTGTGCTAATACTTCTCTGTAAATAACAGATAACCTTAAACTTCATCCATTTTATAACAAACAGAACAAATGAGGAGAGAGAAATTCCTATAGCAGGTCAACTGTGAAATGAGAAATAAACATTTAGCCAAATCTGCTGATTAGGACAAGAAGAAAATGCATGAACTGATAAAGATGTCCGACAGTGCATCTGTCATTACTGATGAGCCTATGGATACAAAAGATCAATATGTTCTGCACATTTTGTTTGCATTACAAAGACTATCAAGTACCTCTGGGCTAAAATTTACATTTGCATTTAGTCTGTGAATTACTCATCAGTGGTACAGGACATTGTGAAGTGGGTCTTAATACTGTGACTAGATTTGTTTCTGATAAGGCCAGTTGCACATCATGACACACATAGTGATGAAGAATTTGAAAAAAGTAAATGTGAATTCTAAGGCTCACATGTGCTAGTAATATCTGGGCAAATTATTTCCTAAAAGCTAAAAACTGACCACAACTTTTAAAAAGTTTTTTTAACAAACATTATCTATAATAATATGTACCTAAAATAACTAATAATTTGTACATGAAATGTAAGGTTACCGGAATCTTTATACTGAATATGGTTTGAAAGCATCTAGGTATGGAAAGCATATTACATTTGGTATATGCTTTTTATATTTAAAGGGTGAAATTAATGCATTAAAAAATGCAAAATTGATAATAATGCATTTAAGACTTAGACTAATAAATTAATCATGAAAGCCCAATGGCAATATATTTTTAAATAGTCAGTGAATTCCTCATTTTCAATTAATGTTGAATTTTGTTGCTTATTAAACTCTGAACTATGTGCATAGAAGACACATCCATTTATAGATCTTTAATGAATCTACAATACTTAATGTGCCCTTCTATCTTAAGGGAACAATTTTATGTAATCAGCATTTAAGTCAGATTCTCCAATTAAAAATACTTGAGCACACACATTTATTATACAGAATAGATATAAAAATCAATATTTTAGCAATATAGGTGGAACATACTGTATATTGCATATTTTGTTTTCTCAGGGAAAACAAAATATACAACTGTTGAGAGGGACTACATTTGGATGAGTGTTTTTCAGAGTTTTACCTGTTGTACATTAGATGTACCAAAGATTAAGATACAGTTAAGAAAAGTTAACATTAAACTTGAGGTAGATGTTATTACAAGAATAATCCTGTCTGAAACATATACATCTTGTATTATTGATCTCCAATGACATTTTAAGGTCGGGTCATTCTGACCCTTGAAAATGCATACTGATTGTTTAGTCATTTTTTATTCACCAAGCACATTGTTACTATGCCACAGCATCAAATCTTTTAACAACATCTGCAATATCAGACCAGCTCTTCCCTAAAAGATTACATTGAAAGGGAGATATTAATTTTCTTTTTGACTTTTTGAAGACAGGAATAATGCTCTGGAGGATATCCAAAGAAAAATGCTTCTTTAAAAGTTTGAGAGATTTTAAACATTATGTTTTTTATTCACTGGTCTTTTAACTACTTGAAATGCTGCCATGACACATATTAGCAGCCAACTGAATAGTCTAAAAATTGGGCAGGACATATTTGACAAGTCACAAGTATTGAGGTGATCCATCCTCCAGCACTACGGGTGTTTAGTGATGATGAATGGATTAACTTTAACTGCTCTAGTGAGAACATTTCCTCACTCTGCCATTTCTATAGTAGGATTAAAACTAGTAGACCCTTGTACCTTTTATTTGCAAGCTTGTAAACTATCTATCTAGTCTAGTTTATCTATATCTAGTCACACAGTTTCCTCAATTCATACTCAAGACAACAAGGAGTGCAAAAAGCTGATTTAATTTCTAGCTAATGCTGACTTAACTTGCCTATAGACAAATTTTAACCTTTGATAATATCAGATAGGTTAATTGATCAGCATTATATAAGCAATAGGAAATCAAACAATTTGCATTTGTATGTGTTTAAGTATAAACAGCTGAGCTAGACAAGATGTCTTCATGGCGCTTATCTTATTAATTGAAATAATCTCCTGAATAGCAGCTCTTTGGATGACTGTAATGCTTTCTGTAAACATGTCAAATACCAAGGAAATTCATTCTTTAAACCATTATATAAGCCTTCTTCATAAAAAAGCAACTGAACTAGCTGCATCTTTTTATTTAATTGCTGGTAACTAATTAGATTACTGTGGAACAAATGTGACAAGATTCTAGTGAAAAGGAAACCAAAAAATTATGCTAAAATGAAAACACTGAATATGATACACCTATAACACAAGAATTACTAACCTTAGTACAGAAACACAGCTTGCTGAATACTGTAAATCCCTATAACATGCCTTATTAGTGACACATGAGAGACGTATTACTGAAGAAAGGTAAAAAGCACCTTGTCAGCCTTTTTACAAGTTTTGTCCATCGTGCTAGTATAAGTGCTAGCATATCATTCATGCTTAACTAACTATTCTGGGTCTTAAGTGTTAACATTCTAATGGCAGACACATCAGGTACTTAGGGATACAGCATGTCACTCATCACCCTTTATTTTTCAGTACCTATGCTGTAGTTGCTTCAATATGAAGCTAATGAGGAACAAACGGTCTTCAAAGGGGTAATTACAGATACAAATGTAATATAACTAAGTGTGGTTTCTTTGTATAAAATTTCTTCCATAAAGTTAAGAGAAATTATACAATTCAAAATGATATGCAGTATATCTTAAAGTTTAAAAGATCTGTACAAAGGCTGTGAAACAAGTGAATGCAACAGCTGAAAATGTAAAGAATGCAAATCATATGAGTCCATAAAAGGATTCAGAAAACAGTGCAGATTAGTAACAATAAAATTTAAGTGAACACACTGCATATAACAGATGTAGATATGTTTCAAAATTGCTTGAAAATGACAAATAAGGAGGGAACGTTTTATTCCACTGAGGTGTAATAACATTTCTTTACTTCACTGAGTATTTAAGTACTTCTGAGTCAGAAAACACTTCATTTTAGGTATTTCAAATAAAACTTTAGAAAAGTATAACAAACAACCTATTAGCACTTCTGAATGAATTAAAAATGCACTAAAACAGAAGATGAATCTGTTTTTGTTATTTATGTGCAATTAATCATAGGTAAGGGTCAGCTCCTACCAGGCAATTAAATTGTTGATGTAACCCCTCAAGCTTATGTAAGGTATTGTTATGTATGGTACCAATTAGGTTTAGTATATCTTTTTTTCATTATAAGATTTCATTCAGTAGTTCTGTTTTTAATTATGAGAAACTCTCCATGTAAAACAGTCCTCTGACAAGTTGCCCAAGCTGAAATGCTCCGTGTGACCAATTTATGTCACTTCTGCTGAAGAACGAGCCCCATTTAAATGGCTCCCCAGGAAACAGAAATTGTATTAAAGGAAAAAAAGGAAGCTTTGTTTTAGTTATGTAAGAAGTATTTCAGCTGAATGGGAGCTATTTAAGTATAACGAGATGAAATCACATTGCTGCTATTATAAATTACAACAAACAGAAGATGCACACTAGCTCTGAGCTTCTTCTGGACGTCTCCCAGCAGGTGAATCCTGCCCCTTATTAATCTCCCGTCTGCACATCGAAGAGCTCTCAATTTGTCCAAGCTAAATCATCAGGGGCTCCTCCACTCACATTCTGTCTATCCAGTGTGGATGCTGTGTGACTTAACTTGCAGAGCAGGGCCAGTTCACAGATAGCATGCTACTGCAGCCCAACACTCACAGCCTTAGGGAACACAGAAGATGATGGAAACAGGGAACTCTGCAAAAAGTCTGGTGTTTGGGCTCCACGATTGTTACAGTAACATTTGTGAAGATCGGATCTGAGAATCCAATTTTGTCATTAACTAATAGGGACATCAAAAATAAGTGGCTATACTGATTAGCAAGTTACTATATTTTGTTTTCAAAGTGTTATCCATATAATAATAATAATAATAAAAAACTTTATTTTATATAGTGCCTTTAAAGGTGGCTTCTCAAAGTGCTTAAATATATATATATATGATATATAATAAAATACATCATCATAAACTAAAAAAGCAGTTCCACAAAGCCTAGAGCTAAATATAAACTTACCTTCAACATGAATGATATTCTAATAATATACTTACTCATGCAAAATAAAACTACTCCTAGCAAGGCTGCAGTCAATGACATTCTGACCAACTATCCCATAATGCAGTGAATCTCAAAAAACAGTCAAGATAAAAAATTGCAGTAGTTACAGACATACCCTGTGTAACTTGAATACAATGCTTTATGCAGCATTATAAAAGTGGTGACACTTGACTGTATGACTAAGGTATCCTGTACCACACCACCCCAACGTGAACCCGTTAAGTGAACTGTAACAGCAGTAGAATGAGGATGGTGGAGTATTTTTGAGCTGTGATCTCAGAGAAGTAAAGATCATATTTTCAGTGACGGAAGATTGGGAGAAAAGGGGCCTTATTTTCCTCTCAGTCTTTCATTATGAACTTCAAGAAATGTAGCGCAATTGGTAACATATTTCTCTACCATCATTTCTATTCCAATTACAACGAAGTAGAGGTTTAATAAAAAAATTCCAAGGTTAATTATTTTGTATTTGTGATCAGTCAGTGATTCATGCCATTATAAATGTCTGCAAACGGCATCACGTCCAGAAAGTATCCTGCCTTGTGCTTGCCAGGTAAGACTCCGGTTCCCCAACAACCCTGTATTGGATAAAGCAGTTAGGAAATGGGTGGATAGATAAATGTAGTTCAGGTGGGGAGCTGCGTCAGCATGCACAGGCTGCAAAGGAACAAGTATTAGGTTTATTCCCTGCTGAAAAGAGAAGAAAGAAAACACAACGTTCCACCTGTGGAGCCTTGCTTTACACTGCTGTCTCCATGTGGGATATACGAAGCAGGAAGGCACTGTGGAGTGAGAGGATGACCCTACCTGAAAAGCTCCCCAGCTTTGGTGCTGCCATATCACCACCATCGTAGATTTCCAGGGAATCCCAGTTATGCTCTGTGGCGAAGCTGATGACTTGAATCTAAGCCAAAGTAATGGATAGAAATTATGTTTAATTAATCTCACTCTTTCACTGAAAATATGAAAAATGCCATCCAGGAAAATAAACTCAATGTATAGTCTTGGACCTGGCTAGAAAGTGAATCAGAGCATCTACAGTATTTTAAATACTGTATTTTAAAAGGGCAGCATGTCTGATGAGGTTTCCACTAATGCCTTTATTTACTTAAGGTAATGCAGCATTTCCTTCTTACAATTAACAAGGCTGTTCCAGTAAATAGCATATTTACAACACCATAAAGTAAATGGTCTATTCAAAATAATAGCAAGCTTAAATTCCTATATAAACTAATATCAGACACTCTTACAACTTATCTATTGATTACTTCACTGTTGAGGTGTGTGTTTTAAAGCAACAGTATTCTGAAAGAAACACTTTTGAAACAGATCAGCTTTCTAGCTTTGATGAGCTTTCCCCTGTTCCTTTGATACTCGCCTGTATACCTGCTCCCTCAGTGACTGTGATTCTCCACACACAGTTCAAACTGTTACCATAGGGCTCAGGGAACCCAGGGGAGAGAATGGTGCCTCTTCTTTCAGTAAGGTTTCCACTACATGGAACTAAGGCAGAACAAAGAAGTAAATCAAAGTCATAATGAAGCCTTTACACAGAGCTCTCCTGTGAGTTGATTGTTTTGTCTTTCATTTACAGAATGAAAGTCTGCAATGAAAAAACAGCAACAAAGGTTATTTATAATCAAACCAAGCTATGAATAAGTTAATCAAAAGATGGTTCTCCCAGGATGCTTGCAGATAATAATAGTGACCATGTATAATGTTCCATTTTGTTTTCATGTTGTCAGGCCTTACTGCAGCAGAAAGGAATTCCAGTTTCAAAAGGAATAACAAAAATGGGCCCATGTTCAGGAAATGTTTGGGAATAAAAGCCTCTTGTGTTGAAGAAAGCAGAGATGTCTAGCAGTATAAGTGCTTGTGGCTGAGTGAGGTTCAATAATTTTGATATGCCATTTTGAATTTCAATCCAACAAATCTATTAGGAAGATAAAATGTAAGTTTCAATAACACATAAAGGACATTAAGACCTATTTACACCGGCAGGAATTTCTATGCTTAAATTAGCACCTACTTTTATTACTCCAGAATTTTGCAGATCTTAATACTAAACAAACTCCTCTGGGCCCAACACTTTAAAATACAAAGTTTTAAAAAAATATATGCTCATAAAAGTGAATGTAATTAAAACTATACTGCACCCAACACAAATTAATATTTAATCCAAAATGCATTACAAGTGTCTGTAAAATATTTGTGGCTTGGAAAACATGTCTCACTGATAGTTTTGAGATCTGTTGTATCACCACACATAACTCGGGAACTGAAACCATTCGTGACTATGTTTAGAGGATACTTACCTACACAAGTCGGAATGGTGTCGTTCCACTGTGCTAGGGCATTGGGGACAGCATAACACTTAATTGCTTTGGAGCCCTGCAGGAAATAGCCGGGGTTGCACTCAAAGCGAACTATGGACCCCGCAGAGAACTCGGAGCCAATGCGTCTTCCATACCTGGGCTCTGGCACAGAGCTACACTGAGTGTCACTTGTGCGAGGGACAGCTGTGGGGGGGTCAAACAGAGTCTTTAGAATCTTAGAAACATGATCTAAAGCAAAACAGACTGGCCACACACTGTAGACCACACACGACAGATACTAAGTTTTTTTTAAAACAATTTCGAAATTGACTCACAGTTCATTCATACATAATAAATACCCCAAAAAGAGATTTTTTTTCTTTCAGTTGCACACTTATCGTCCAGTACCTTTGTCACAAGGAATTAATTTAAGAGGTAGGAAAATAAAACTGAAATACCCTTTCAACAAAAAATATCCAAAACTAAGACATATTGTTGGATTTTGTGGATCTCATGAAAACTAATTTTGTTTTGCACTACTTAAATAGATTCAGTATTTACATTGAAATCAAAGAGCAAATTATACCATCAAAATAAAAACAGGTATAACAATACTTGATAACAATACTTGAGTGATGAACAGAAACACCCGAGGGTGCTGGTTATATGTAACATTTAACTTCTTTCTCTGACTTCACTGGAACCATTTCCCATAGCCCGTGGGAAAGGGAAAAAAAATATTTCTGGCTGTTTGTTCATTGCAGTCAATGCTGCCACAGCATGCTATCAAATTACTGACTCTGTACCCAGTGGGTATATTACAAGACACACCGTTTTGCTCTATCAAGACATTCAGCAGGGTTTTATGATTTTGCTGCCCACTTTATACAACTAAATGGCAAGCAACAAGACTTTCTAAATTAATCATCCACACGTACTTTTGTATTTCTTGTTTTTAGCCATCCATCTTTAACAGCTTTATCCAATATAGGGTATCACGGAGAAGCCAGAGCTTATCCCAGGATAGGAGGCCAGTCCATCGCCAGGCACACACAGACTGACACACACACTCACACCGGGGCCAGTTTTCCCAGAAGCCAATTAACCCACCAGTATGTCTTTGGACAGTAGCACCCAGAAGAATCCCATGCAATCACAGAGAGAACATGCAAAGTCCACACAGACAGCACCCCAGGAATTAAACCCAGGGCCCCAGCACTGCGAGGTAGCAATGCTAACCACTGCGCCACTGCGACTCCCTTGTTTTTTGTCATGCAATATTTTATACGTACAGAAGCCATAATTATCTATCAATATTTTCTCATTTAAAAATAATAAAAGTAATACCAATAAACCTTTGTTATCTTCCCCTTCACCAGTTTCTTCTTTATTTTACATGCTTTGACAACTTTAAAAAAACTGAAAAGGTGCAGTGGAAACTTTCTTAACGTGTTTAAAATCCTTGCAATTGTGTAAATGTCTGTTTGGTGAAATGTATTTTGAGATCAGCTGGTGTTATTTTCCTTGCAACAGTCAGACTGATCTATTTCAAGACTGTAATAAATGTTACGGTTTGCTCTGTTTTTATAGTTCTGCCGTTTACTCCTTGTTTGAATACCAAAACCATGACAGTGCAATATGTCTTGAACTCTTCTTGCTTTATTGCATTGACGACACTTCTTTTTATATCCACTCAGGCAAAGTGAGATAGTAAAAAAAAAGACATCAATTTCCCAGTAGGTTTAAATGCACTCACTCATTAACTCTCAATATGTGCTAAATGCTACACCTTGGTATAATTGCATAGAGGAAATAAACATTTGATATTTTCTACGCAAGGCTGCTATATATATATATTATGTCCAAAAAAGTAAGGAATTAAACCAAACCAGCTTAAGGAAAAAAAAAACAAAATGTGGAAAGGTAACCAGGCAAAACTGGCTAGTGAGCTCTCAAGCATTGATGGAAGAAACTCCTTTTTCCATCTCACACCACAGTGCCTGTACTCACTGTGCTGGTGCACTGCGAGGTAAGGGCATGTTGTCTCAAAGCTGAGCTGAGCACTGCAGGGGTCAGCGGCTTAGCAGTGGTGACTGGTTAGGACTTTCACATAAAAAGGCAAAGCAATGACATGGCTGGACACCTGTGAACTGTGTTCATTTTTAATTCTGAGGAATGAGCTTAAAGCAGAGCTCTGTGGCACATCATAACAAATATAACATCTTTATATGGGCCCTCCTAGAACAAAAGCTCAGTTTTAATTCAAGCATAAATGTCAACTGCAAGCCCCGGGCACCATTTGTCTCATGCGCTAAGCTCTGTGGTGCAGTAATGAACACTTACACATACCTTGGTAAACAAAGTGGAAACCTCTGGCAGATGCACCACTTTTAGCACTGAATCGCAGCAAAATCTGGTTGGATGTGGCTAAGGGCAAGGTCTCTCCTGCCAAAACAGAAGGCACAATAGTGTAACAGGTGAAAGATATAAGGACTTGCTTTTGTACATACTGTATGTCCTCCATGCTATAGTCGTATGTTTTCCCTGTGTAGTGGCCTCATGTGCAGGTCTGTGTGTCAGTGTCAGGGGTTGCGTGGGGGCAGGGTGTGTGAGCACCATAGGGTGCTGTTCCCCTCGTGAGCCTGCAGGGGTCATAAAGGAGTGATGGGAGACAGGGAGCTCTTTAGAGGACGGATCCCCAGTGGATTGAAATCCTGCACTGAGAAAACCCCAATATCACAGCCTCTCCTCTGGGAATAAAAGGAATAAAATAAAATGGGCTTCTCATGTTTGAGAGTTCATGGGTGAAGAATTGTTGCTGTAAGGGACTGCCTGTTTTCTAGTCATGTCCCCTTTTCACGCTGCTTCTGTCCCTCTGAATATGGTACCCCTTTATTATTGCGCAATAAAGAATGTATTTGTGCACTTGGAGCACAACTGGTGAAGCAGTCATTACTTCATCCTTAGAAATCATCAGTGAAACTCACATTTTGCTGCAATGGCAATATTTAGTGCATTAACACTGAGTGTACCTAAAATAATAAGAGCTGAGCAGTGCAACTGGAAAACCATATAGCATATAACTCATTGAAGGCCACAAAACATTTTATCAGCAGGAATGGAACAGACCCCATTTACTCTATATCCCAGGAAAATGCCTTACACTGAACATATCACCATCATCGTGAATTATGGTGGACCGAAATTACAGCTGCTTTCTTTCAAGAGAAAACATTAATTTCCCATTTGAAAAGAAAACTAAAATTAAGAACAAAGAAATATAAAATATTAGATTTTTGATACAAAGATGTTATGTTAATGGCACAAATGCCATGTTGGTCCTCTCAGAAAATCTATAAAACAGAAAAAAGGGAATTTTGTTTCTGAAAGTAGGCCGGTCCTGGTCTAATTTTGTGACCTTAAATTCATAAGTATTTAATGACATATGGCATAGCCTGTCACTTTGAATGTGCTCTCCCCATATTCAGCACCAATTTTAATGGCCTTGGAAAGAATCACTCTTAGTTGCTCACACCTGCACATAAAAAAGCATGATGTTTGCTTCCCATGTTGACTGTCCCTGGGGATGTGCATCTACTGTGCAGGATCTGATAGAGATGGTGGAGAGAGGACAGGCCTGCTGTTTCTGTACTCTTCCTTAGTTAAGCTATTCCTGCACAAAATGGTCAAGTTATTAAACAAAGTTATTAGAGTGTGTAAGAAAGATGCAAATTGCAGACAAAGTAACCTTTCAAGCCTTCCTTTTACTGAATGATGAAAACATTGGGGTTTCAAAACACAATTGCAAATCACAAAGGAAGCAATGAGGATTTAAATGCTTAAAGAATGTGATTAAAAGTTTAGTACAAACACATTTGTCAAAACAATGTTGCTAATTAAATTTATGTTAAGCAATAATTTGATTTTTGGAATTCTCTTCCACATTCACAGAAACAGGTTAGCTCAAGGAAAACATACTGTTTTCTTGTGTGGATTTTGGTGCAGAGCTTATCTGCTGCTCTTCAGAATTCCATTCTTTTTTTGTTTAGCAATGTTAACTAGATTGTTGCATAAATATACAGAATATACAAATGGAACTGAACATAAACTAGGTTAAGAGGATAAGAAGCATTAATTAATGAAGGAGTAAATGTGTATGGTGATGTAAATTCAAATGGACTTCTACACCTGGGCCCGTTTTAACCCATTTTAACCCATCAGGGTTGTGAATTTAATCTCCATATTTAACCTATGTAATTAACAGCTTGCTTTATAGTAACATACTGTATGCAAGTTGAGAACAGGCAGGCTAAAAGACTAAATTGCAAAAATGCACCAGCATATTCTACACCTGTCCTACTGCCAGTGATTGGTAATGAAGGAACATACTGAAACCAATGAAAATTCCATCATTATCAATACATTTTCAAAGGTTTCTCAATGCTTCATGTGAAATAGGATAGTTTAAAACCAGAAAATAGGACGGTTACGAATTCCCAAAGCTGTCATGTGCCTTACCTCATGAGCCATTCGAGCTGAGTGTGTATTATATTACACCAAACTGTCTTACTATCCTGACCAGCTCCATATTTCAATTATACACTATGTTATTACAGTTCCTTGCCTATGGCTTTAGAATTTCCAAGAATGCTTGGACATTATTTACCTTTATATTTGTTATTTACCTGTATGAGTTCCTGCAAGGGAACTCAGGAGTCTGGCATTTTGGCTGGCACCATCAAACAGCTCAACTGAATCATTCATTGCTGTCTGAAAGTAGGCAAACTGCCCAAACACCACTGGGAAGACAGAATAGGATGAATACAATTAAACATTTTGCATTTCAAATTATCTTTATATTTGTCTGAAGATAAAAACAATAAAATGTCATTTCACTGAAAGTGACTACTGAAAATTCAGTTGAACCGGAACACTCAACATTTCCAAAGCAGTTTCTTTTTCTGAAAAGCTAATGAAATGACTCCTCTAAGTTATATAACATGTAACGGATCTCCCCCTACTATATGTTGTCCCTACAAATCGTCTCTCTTCAGCATTTTGTCATGCTTATTGTGTGTTGTTTTGTTAAAGCATTCTTTCCATGACAATAATAGTTGTGTATTTAATCAGAGATTAGGTTTGTATGCTTACTGTAAGCAATTACATCTGTCATTCAAATGCGAGAAGTCATAAATGCAGATTAGCTAACCTAATAAACTAGCAGGAGAATTTTACCTAAATAAAAAATGGAGCATTAAAATGTACAGTACTAGACCAAAGTTTCCCCAATCAAGACCATTTGACTCCAAAATCTAAAAGGTTTTGTACACCTCTTTAAATCCTCATCATCTTCTCAGTTTTAAATTTATCATGTACGGATTATGGATAAAAAACCTGCTGCATTCCAGACCCCAATGTTTGGAGTTTTAAGCCTTTACTCTAGTCCAGGAAAATGTTTTTAACTGTGAGTCAATTACTTCTATTTACTTAGTGTACTTAAGGGGAAACCTTCACCCTGCTCTTTGGACCATAAATTCAATAAAACAAGATCATCTTGGGGTACGATGAGGTGGTGTAAACTTCCCTGCTGCACTGAATGAAACTGGCAATTCAAGCATAAACACTCAGAATGAACTCAATTTGAAGTTGAGTCAAGGCCCTAAATATTCTGAATTTCACACTAGAATCAGCAGCCTTCTGCAAAAAAAGGAAAAAAAAACTTCAAATAATATTAACCAAAAAATATCTACACTTTAATATTGTTTGCATGGAGTCTATACGCAGAGGAGATTTTTTCCAGTACCCCACTAAGGATTAAGGTGTGCCATTGTCAATGAGGAGCAGTGCTCACAGTGATTTCGATTAGGTGTGCTGCCTTTCTGTACCCCTGCTGGGCTGAAATCACATGGTGATTAAAACTGACTGGGGAAGTTCCAGGGCCCCCAGGCATACATAACAAGACTGATCAGAACAAAAACAAACATTTCATGCAATTAAAGTTACAATAAGAAGCTTTATGCATACTGTGTGTCATTTCTCTTTCATTGAAAAATACTTTAAGGAAATGGGGTCAGAATGTACCTGCAGAACTGCATCTTTTACAACTATTATGAGGCAAATTAAATGTTTAATATTAGCCTGTATGATACAACTGCATTATACAATAATTTTAAAAAGTGTTTACAAAAAGCTAGAAGATTACATTTTAACATGGTTAAAAGTAGAGCGGCCTTCCTGTAGCAGTTTCATATTTTTTAATAAGGTTGATGGACCTATCCTTGATATCCCCAAGTACATTTAATTATTACATTTTAATTCTCCCTACTTGCTTGAGTATCTACACTTAAAGACCTTCAGCTTTGGTAATAGGACGTAACAAAAGTTATCTGCAGACACTTTGCATATACAGTAATACTAGAAAAGGGTGAATTTTATGTGCATAATACTGTTTAAAATTAAATGCAGTTACTTAATTGATATTTCTTATGAATAATGATATACATGTAGAACAATGATTCTTCATTTTTATTCTGATTTGAAAAAGGGCTACAGTGCAACAGGTTGTATGATGAGTGAGACCAGCAGGGGCAACAAGCTATCTTACAGGAGACGGACACTCAAGCAGCATTGTGACATTTCACATAGGAGTGCGCATTTAAGAGAAGACTCAAGCAGAATGGACAACAAGTACGTAATCCCTTGGGAGGTGTATAAATGAGCCATGCATTTAAAAGAGCCTGCTCCAAATCCTAACAAGGAAAGATCTTGTAAGTGCAGATAAAGAAAAAGGTCTGGCCATGACTTGGGCCAGCATTGACAGGGAGGGAGGGGTGCCAGTTAACTGTATAAGTACCACTGAGGAGGTACCTGTGGGATAGAGATAGGAGCAGACAAGGAGGTTGCAGCCATAGTCTATAACAAGGCTGACATCGAAAAAGAACACCAAAAAGAGAAAATATTGTTTTCTCTAATTCTAATGCAGTTTGGTGAAAGAGGATAAGTTATTTTCCTCAAGAGGGCAAGGGATTGTAAGAGCCTTGACTCAGTGGTGGTCATTTCAAGACATGGAGCTTGACCCAGGGACGTGTAAGCCTGGTGAGCAAGATAAAGGCAGGTAGCAATAGTGAACTGTGCAGGATAGGGAAAATCCTGAATGAATCCCACTGAGACCAGGCACTGTTTCAGAATGTACTTGTGAAAATCTCTATGAGGAGAAGAAGAAAAACGTGATTAACCATAAAGAAGACCCAAACCAACACAAAGAACCTGGAGAAGCTAAGTGTCTCAAGGGCAGCTGGTTAACTGATTATTGAGGCAATGTGACTAAGATCATCCGATACAGATGTATAGTCTCCTGGGATTAATGGATCTCCTCAAGACCATGGAGAAAAGCCAGTCACAGGTAAATTAAAATGCCAAACAACAATTTGGGTAGGTGTGGAGCAGCAAGTCCTGAGACCACACTATTGGTAAGAAGGGAGGTTTCCGCAGCAAATATTTCCCATCGACTGTTTTTTCAATGATATCAGTTATTGAGTTTTGTTTGCCTTTGTAGTGTTTGTCTTCAGACATCTTCATTCATTAATGGGTATGAAAATAACCATCATTTACCATTATGTAAAGAGTCAATAATAAGTGAAATGTTATTTTATCATGAGCTACCCATTTTTCATTAAAGTCTATTGATTTTCAGTAACTCAGTGATTGTCAGCTTAGCCTCTCTTGCTTGTGAGCCCATGTTCATCTATTAGAAAGACATTATTGGTCGGTGGCTGCTTCTTCCTTTCAGGGAACCCAAGTCTCATCCATAACTTTCTGTACCCTTTCATTACAAAAGGTGACTATTGCCAATTTACCTAAGCTGTCTTGAAGGAAGCCATTACAGCAGGGAAGTGCTACTAACTCTATCACCTCAAACGACGCGGATCAGCAAACAATCTCAGGCACCATTGATCCAGTGGATGATAAAGAACTTGTGATGTTAAGACAAAATCTTTTAAAGCTGTGTAGTAGCTAAACTTGCAGCTCCACAAATGGCAGACAGAGGAGTGCCCTGGAATAGCTCTTGTGATGTTGCCAGTACTCCCACAGGTTGGGGGAGAAGCTAGCACTTTTCTTGGCCAAAGACAATTCTTATGCAATCTAGTGGGACAAACACAGTTTGGACAGAGCATGGTCTAAGCCTTTAAAGCTGAAACACAGAAATAACTGGTCAGGTAGAGAAATAATTGTGACGGAGAAGTAGTGGAGATGGAAACTAGAGCACATATTGTATGCTTGACCTTGTGAAAGGCTTTTCCGAAGGCTAGGGGAGACTAAGGCACTGGCTTATGGTTCCCAAAGAGAGAAAGCAGTGCACAGAAGGGGGTAGAATATTATGGAGATTTGTGAAAGGATGCAGGCAGACGTATCAGGCCATTGCAGAGGTTGTCTATCACACATGTCAAGAGAGCCTGTGAAACAGCAAGAAACAGCTGAAGGTGAATGAAAGGGACTGCGTTAAAATCCCCCTTGTTCTCAGAGGGAGTCTTACACTGAAATAGAAAAAAAAGACACGGGTGATGTGAGTTTGGTGAACAAAACAAGGCAGAAAAAAACGACAGAAAAACAATAGCGGTAGCTGATCGAATCCAGAGAGGAATGGGGGGAAAGAGAGAGAGAGGTGAGAGCTCTCTCCAGGAAGATATGCCGCACAGGCTAGTCTCTTGCGAAAGAGAGATTTTTTCAAATAAACCAAAGGTAGCTCAGCCTAGCCAAAACAGCCTCTATAAGCTCTTGGAAGACTGCAAGAAGATCAGAACTGAAGAACACAGAATCCAGGAAGGGGCAGTCACAGGCTTCCAGGGACTACATTTTCCTCGCCTGCGTGGGTACATGCATGTTCTAAGGCCTCGAGAGAGAAAGAAAATGTGTGTCCCACCAGCAGCCTTGAGAAGGTGAAAGAGGCCAATCTGTGAGAAATAGCTTTATTAAATCCTTGGAGAGGCAAGGTATCCTGTGTACTAAGTATATCTTGCCCTTTTTCCTCAGAAGCCTTCAGTATCTCTTACATACAGCTCAACTTACGAGTTCCCTGACTTGGGCAAAGTTCCACTGGCAATGGCAATTATTTTAAAACAAAGCGAACATAATGTTTTTATGACCAAAAAAATAAGTTTTATAATTATCATTGTTGTTTTAGTAGTATCCCAATTAAAATCAATTCAGATTCATACTGCATCTTGAAAAATTGAATTATGGAGTTTCAAAATCTCTGTCTTTAATTTATCATATTTTAGCAGCATATTTATTTGAAGCACTGCTAATGACTGGATGGTTTAAAAGGCAGAAAGCCAGAAAAATGAATAGTAAATATGCGAATTCAATTAAATCAGTCCATATACAGTATGATAAGAAAAGCTGAATTACAATTCACTTACCAAATTCTCCGGATACAGTGATTGAATACAGGCATGTCTGACCAGCAGTGTAGTTGTGAGGATAATTTGGAGACAAGACCACTCCTTCAGAGCCTGTATACTGACCTCCACAGGGAGCTGAATACAACAAAAAAAACATTTATTGATTTACAGACTGTTTTAAACCTTTGCATGGTATAAGAGACAATACACAGACTTTATATGTGATTAACAAAATGTTGAAACATGCAGTGCAGGACTGAAAAAAGTGAAAGGAGGAAATGCATAACTTTATGCAGGTTTCACAGACTAGGACTAGGACAAAGATTAAAATTCTGTGTAAGCATACAGACCAATAGGTCAAGGAAAAAATCAAATTAGTTTAAAACGAAAGTATGTTTCATCACTGTTCTATGTGCAGGCTGCCCAGAAGAAAAGGTTTCATTTCAGAAAGACACCAACAAAAGAGATGAGAAAAGAAAAATAATCATTGGTTGGCAAAGTTACATTACTATATCTATTCATTGTTGCTAGATTCCATAGATACTCCTAATATTTAAATATAAAAGATACTTGAAATTGCATGATAACATGAATGCTAAGAGTGCAAGGACTTCAAATTAAATTAACTACAGCACCAATCACATTTGTCACGGAAGCTTCTTATTCAACATAATAAAGGAACCAAGTTAAACTTTCCCCCCTTGTCATGTTGGTTTGACTCTTGGTGCTTAGATCTCTCCAGGTTTCCAATCTCCCCACCAGTTGATTCCTCTCTATGATCTTTCTGCTCCTTTCCTGTTCCTTTCATCCACTTGGTCCTGGCTACAAAAAATCTTTAATTCAAATTCCTGGCACACCATCAGCATACTAAGCCTCTAAGCGCTAGCTCCCTCAGGTCTGTACCTTCATCTGCCTGCAATACCTTACAGAGTGCATAAACCTGAAGTCAAGAAGCAGCCCTGTCTTATCATCCTCTGCATATCAAACCAATTCAAAACCTTTGATCATATCACCTTTTCTTCTTGGTTTCCATAAAGGGCTCCAAGTTATGAGCCATTAAACCAATGAAGCCCCCTGTAGAAACCAGAATTTCACAGTTAAGCACAGAGGCATCTATGAAAATGGTAATTTAACACTATGCTAAGGTACAGTTATGTTCATCGGGTTCCAAATTTCTAAACTGTAAGCTTTTTATACGAAATACTGTATTTACTACCTAATACAATATTAGAATAATCCATCATGAAAGCTTTTCTACTGGATATTTTCTGACTTTCAGTTTCTGTCGGTGAAACACGCGTGCACTGGACTTCTGTTTGTGTAGTTTAATAAGACTTTGCTCCCTACCCAAAGCGAACAATGTCCGTACTGTAGTCTGATGTTGTGTGCCGACATGTTTAATGTACAGCATGTAGACCTTGAAAAATAGAATTTCTGCTCTTGTCAAAACCAGCATTTATCCTATAAAAAATGATGTCATCAATGCCCAGTACTGCAGGCAATTTGTAATATTTGCTTGATCTCATTCCCATATTTTTCGTGGGTGAGTTTATCCTTCTCTGAGTAACAACAACATAATTTCACAACTTTGTACCACTCTATTGTGTGAAGGACTTTTGTTCTTTCAACTGGGTCCATGCCAGAGACATGTACCGTTAAATAATTAGTCTCTCAAATGGTCGAACCGCTGGAGGTACAGCATATTCCTGAAGTGCAGGTTGAGCTCTACGATCTGGTCGATGTTCACAGCAGCTGGGGAATCCCCACATGGCAGAGTGCAGATGGCGCAGCACCACTGGGGTTACCTTTCTGGTAAGGCACTGCACATCTCCCAGTGCTTGAGCTGACCAAGGAGTCGGAGAACTAGGCATGTTGGAAGAGTGTGCACAGAGCTCCTCATTCTTAATCATACTCGTTCGTTAACAGTTGGCAATCACAGGATGACATTAAACGCAACACCAGTGGATATGGGAAAATATTAAGAATTAAGGAGACATAAGCTCTGCGAAATTCCGCAACAGTCCTATTGGCATGCTGCCTTTTTAAATCTTGTTCTGCTATACTGTAAGTTTTTTCCATTTCCCCTGTGCTAATTCTTTTTTCTCTTTCTAAAGTTTGCAGCTATGCTTTCTTTGAAATATAAAAGCAACAGTAATTATACAAGCTAAAATGTTGACTATATTTGTGCATTTTTTGTACATGCTCTCTGAAGCTTAATTCTGGATCAAACTCCCGGTGAGCAATACTCTTTCATAAGCATCGTGACAACAGATGTGCATGCCACCTGGCCCGCTTGCCTGCTCGCTGGGAGTAAGCTTCTGACAACATCCCCGCTATCTTGTACAGAAATAAACAGGAAAGCCTCTCTGCGCCTTTCAGCCGCACCCCACCACACACGAACACACACATCCACACATCTTATTTTTTAACATCTGCAGTAAAAAGAAACAAACCTCTGTGAGTCTATTCAGTATTATTTTTCAGGATTTCCTCAGTGGGGCGCCATCTCACCACACTTCCCCTCCCCCACCAGCACTATTTACAGTCAAGCAGGATTCCTCATTCAAGTGCACTGAGACAGTCTTTTGGTTACTATGGAAACGAATAAAAGGGCCTGTTTGGGTGAAAAAAAACCTTTATTATTTAAAGGGATCTCACCCCCTTTCTAATTAGTTTTGTTTAAAAGCTGAAGGGAGTGCCTCAGAAGGCATCAGTATTCTAGATGGAAGCAAAGAAACTGGCTCATAAAACACTCAATGACCCCTTGCCTCCCAGGCCTGTCTGAGGAAAAATTCATATTTTCAACAAAACACAAACGAGAATAACTCATCAAGTTTTTCACTCACTTTCAAGATAATTAAGAAAACTGACTCCAGGAGTTAATTGAGGATCTAATAATGCTATTTTGATTATATGCATTTTCTGAATTCTATCGGATAAGTCATCACTCAGCTAATTTGCCTATTTAATTTTGGCTAAAAAAACCCTTTGCTGGCCACATCAACACAGGATGTACGCATGCCAAGTGAGGAGGTTAGAATTCAAACTGAGCTTTCTGCCTCTCTCCGTCTGATTTAAACGTTCCCCACGTGACCCTTACAGTTCACTCTCAGTCAAAAAGAGAGACGGAGGCAGATGTGTCTTTCGGTTGAAACTCAAAAAACCTTTTAAAAATAGAATTAGAAGGTGAAGAATGACCTACAGTTTATTCCTCTTTTTATTGTTCAGCATTACTTTTTTTTTTGGTTAGACTAAAAAACAAAACTTCACCAGTGTAAGTTCTGGACATGCTAATTCTCCTGGGCTCTCCTACTGAATGCCTTTAAAGCAAAATATATTCCCATCCCCCCATCGTAAATGTACCACTATGTCCCCTAATTAAATTCTCAGACCAAAATTTGCATTCAAAATCAGTATCTACTAGTATGTAAGAAGAACAAGGGTCTGTGTGTGTGAAATCATCACTCTCCCCGCTAACTATCTCAGAGCTACTAAAATCCAGGATGTCAACCCAAACATTTAAGCACCTGGACATCATTTGTCAATTCTGTTCAAATGATAGAATCATACTGACTGTTACAGCAAGATAACATGGATAGAAAGGCAAACATGAGCAGGAATTTATTGAATTGGAAATTGACAGGATGACATGATCAATTCATGTGTGAAACGGAAGTGCTAACTTTACCTCCCCTGGCTATACAGTGATTGGCAATTATGCCTGCAGCCCTTCAAACACCTTTCAACTGCAGTTTCACCTTCCTGACTTGTAGAACTGAAAGGTTATAAGATGAAAAATTGCATACCACCCTGTTCATTGTGTTACAATTAAGCTCTTGATTGGAGAACCTCTTTAACCTACTCCTTGAGGATTTCTAGGGAATCAGCATTTATAATATGCCTTGTAAGTTTCTTATACTGTATATGGTCACAAATCTCCTGTTCATCTGCCAAAACTCAGGTTTTCCACACACCTTAGTTCTTTTCTCCTACCATTTTCTTAGGAATACCGGCTCGATACTTAGTCCAGTTTAGATATTATTCTCCCTTGATAATATTACTGGTTATGTGACTCAAGTGACTGTTTTTTTTATGTGTCATTTGAATAAAACAGACCTCCCAGATGATGCAGTCCTGCATGTAATAATGAACAATTACATAAATATAAGAGCTCCTTTTATTTGTTTCCAGTTTTCAATATTTTCAAAAACTACTTTTATGCCAGTTAAATATGGCAATATTAAATACTATATGCAGTTTAGAACAATGTAGTTGCAATGAATTATAAGGTTTGCTCTATGTCCAAAAGTCTCACTTCAGTGCAAAACATGCATGTTATTTTTAGATTAAAGACTAAACAACTACACTAAATAAAAGAAGAGTTTTTCACACTAAAAACCTTAAATATTAAGGAACAGAATTAAATATTAATTTTATGGAAATGTCACTGCCAAAATGAGGTCATTCATTTATTGTGAGTGCTCTGCACTGCATTCCATAACATTTTGAATTGTATTTTTGAATTTCTTAGTGAAAATGTAATCATTGCTTATGAACCAAGCAATCAAGGGATTGTTTTGTATGTGTCACACAACTCAACACACATTGTTTTGGGAAAATAAAACTTCCAGTAGGGTTGTCATGGTAACAGAGAGCAAGATCACAGGACAAAAATTGAGCCGGGGAAAAGGGACTGTTTATTAATAAAGAATTTGTGTCTCTTGGAAAACAGAAAACTGGTTTAGCTGCACATGATGAAATGCTGGCTCTTGTAATTACATTTCAAGCTATTTTCAGGTGTTTAAATTGGGACTTTAGAAAGAAGTTAATAATGACAATTACAGTAATAAAAGAAATATATGTGTATAATGAGGTTATATAGTCATATAATTATTCCACTTATACTGTATCTGCTTTCACCCAAGATTTAAAACTTTTAGAGCAATTTCAGAATTGAGACAATTTACCTTCAGAAAATTCATTTTTAATATCTAAATCCATAGAGTATATAAGTAGAAGCACTTACAAATGAGTTAAATTTCAGATGCACTAGATCAAAATGTTTAAAATGTTTTAATTCATTTGAAAGGATCAGAAAAAAAATACAAATTGAATCCAGGAGCAGTTCCCATTGTCAAGCAGGCCAGTGACACTGTTTGGGTCGAGGATTCTTGGCTGCATGGACAGAATGAAGTATTGGACTCTGACAGGAAGTCAAAGGTAACAAAATAGCAAATACTGGTGCTCTAATGGTTAAGAATACAGATAACTAATATGTGGTTTCCTGTCAAAAGTGACACAAAGCAAAGTCCACACAATAATAACTACTAACATAACAATAAGTGTACCTTTTTACTTCGAACAAAAAAAAAATAAAAGGTTGTGAGCCAAATATATCAGCAGTGTTGACAAATAAATGCTCAGGCTGGAAGTAAACTCAGGATCTTTTGCTCCCTAAGCAAGAGAAACCTAACCACATTAAAAAAAGGGTCAGATCCATCAGAATGGTTGGTTACAGAGTTTAAATCCCATTAGGCTGATTTACATGAAGGGGGTCAACAAAATTTGCATAAAAACACATCATAATGCAATGAAGTGGTGTTCAGTTAGTAACCCCCTAATTTGTACGTTACAACATAGTATCTGTATTGCTCTACATCATATACCAGAAATGGATTTTAAGAGAATGCTGGGTCAAACAACAACATAAATTGTGACACATTGCATCCAGGGACATTTACTGCCCAACGCTGTGGTCTAAGTGCTGTAATAAATTGGTGAAAAATATATTGCACTAATGCTCAAGGAAAACAGAACTCAGACTTTTTTGTGAGACTGATTTGTGGAGAGAGTGATAGTCATTTGAAAACAACCTTTCTTCTGTAAATCTTGCAGTCTTCCAGACCAAAGGAATGGTGGTCATCGTGGTGGTCGGGGAGGGGGAGCTTTGAAAGTGAATAGAATCAGATATCCTAATATCCTACCTTACAAATTAGTCTGTTACTATTTTGATTTTGATTTCAGTTTGAACTTTGTGGTTTAGGGCAACTGAGCAGGGTCCTATGGCTCCACGAGGGATTCAACGATGCAGACATGAACTAGTGGCTATCCTGCAGGTACCTGTCTGTGAGCTCTGACCACAGCCCAGACCTCAGACAGGAAAGAGTGTGTGAGTGGCACTCGCTGCCACCCAGCCTGTTACAGCAGACGGAAGAGAAGGCACAGCCTGCCCAAGTCTGATTAAGGCACACGTTTGTCTATGATTCCAGTTCTGTCCTGACAGTGAAAGCAAAACACTGTGGAATTTACTCAAGTATTAACAATGCAACTAGAAACTAGGTCAGGTGACTCAGAGGGCTAATTTACAATTTACTAGCCTTTAAACTTTTCAAATGTATAAATGGGGTGATGTCACTGTCCAGAGCTGTTATCAAAGATCATCACCATAAATATAAATACAATAAAGCAAAAGGGGGAAATATAACCTATAAAAGCTGTGATATGGATTTACAGCATCATAATATATACAGGAACACTACTTGTATGCCTAAGAAAAATACTGAACTTTCTGGGAAGAAAGAAGTGAAAGATACCACAACTTCAAAATCGTTTTCAGAGAAATGTGATGAGTTTGTAAATATACTTGAAATTTGGGCAAGTACTGTAATTAAAAAAAATAGTGCTGCAGAAACCTAATGTCTATGAAGATTTGACCTGCTGTCTTAGCTGTCACAGGCAGGGGGACATTAAATGAAATACACGCCACCTGCCTAAGTAGTGATCACCCAGGGCACATGCAAGCTGACAGTTAGTCACTGCCTGCACTTGCACTATGCAAATGCACAACAAGTTAATCGTAGAAAGCATAAATATTTTATAACATATAATGCACATATATTATTCAAACAGTTACTTAGTCCCTTTGTGGGCAATCAAATGTTGTTCATTTGTCTGAGTTATTTTTAAAGATTATTAAGCTCCACATTGAAGGCAGCGACAGTTTATTGTGCATTTGTGTGGAAAGTCACTCCTCTTAAAAAACAACAACAAACAAAACAGTTCTATAATGCATTTGATGTTCTTCCCATGATACAGCACTACTGCAATAGGAAACAGAGGGTCTCTCAACCCACTAAATGCTAAAATGATAAAAGTAAAAATCACACACAATAATTATTTATATATCAAAAGAGAACTAAAGTTGTCAATTTCATAAAATAGATTAATTCAACAATTAAAACAGACTGAAAAAGAATAGAAGGATCAATATATTTTCTTCAGTAAAATATTACTCAAAGACCCCTTTAATTTCTCAGTTTACATGTATATGAACATTTAATTAACAAATAGAGATCTAACTAGTTACGTATTATTTTGTGTATCTGTGACACTGTGTATTAATAGTTGATCATACTTCACCTTTGCATGTAGGCAGGATTCTTTCCCAGACAGGTTTCCCATCACTCCCTATAATGCATGTTATAGTTGAAGGTCCAACAGTTGTGTAGCCAGAGTCACACTGATACGTCACTGTCGAACCCAGTTTAAAATCTGTTCCTATGCGAGTGCCATTCATGATATTTCCAGGGTCAAAACAAGCCTCTCGTGGTTTTTCTGTTATGAAAAATAGTAATGAAAATAATATCATGGTTAAGTAAGCTATACAGTATATACAGTACTTTTTATATATCTACAGTATATCTATGTAATTTGAACATCTTCATACCTAAGGTACAGTAAGAACAATATGAGGCTTAGGAAGTCCACTTTATTATGGAATGACTTTAGAAGAAGCCGTTTCACTATGAACGCAGTTTATCTTCTTAAAACAGTCTAACCCACATAAACATATTTAAGAAGAAGAAGAAAAAAAATCACAGCAATCAAATGAAAATGAGAAAAGTACTACTAGATGTCTGCTGAAAACACAGTGTCGCTCTCTCAAAAGTAACCTCTCGCTCCCACAGATGAAAATATTATTACAGTTCTGTGTCACTGGACACTTCATGAAGGCAGATAAAAAAATCAATTTGTTCTTGATTGTTTTTACTACAGGGCTTCTATTGTCTTAATATTGACAGATCAGAGGGAAAGACGTAGATATGCATATCACACATGGTAATGGTAATTGACTTTACATGCAGAAAAAGAGTGGAAAGTCAGAAGACAGTTCTGTCTCCTGTAGCTTTGTGATGGAACAAGAGCTAATATTCATACCTATAATTCACTGCAACTCTTGACACATATTTTAACCTACAACGCTGTTCCTCCTAATGTTTATGCATATATGTATATCATGAGAATGAGTGTTAAATAAAAGCTATTTCAAACTGAGAGGAACAGAACAATCTAAAAATAATTCTAATTCTGTCTTTTTTGTATTAATAATGCCAAATATATTATATAGTCTGTGCATACGGTATGTACCACTATACTGTATATACTGTATTATATAAAGTCTATAGTGTATATTAGGTGATACATATTATTGGTAAACAGTCAGTAAATGTAATGAACTTCTTCACTAAATGCAATAAAATGTTCATTGCAAGGGTATCACCTATTCATTACCGGATATATTACCTTTCTTTTTACATCACAAGCCACAATTGTTTGCAGACCAGACCCTTATGCATAGAAATGTCAAAAAACAGTTAGTATTATTTATATATGAACCATTTCTGCTGCATGAGTGGTACCAGAAGTGTATACTTGTATTTCTTTGTTTAGCCAGGTATATCAAATAACAACAAATTTACAAAGACAGCCGGAGGTCTCAGTAACTTATTTACTGGAGCTGCAGCTTCCTCCATTAGAAACGAACTCCCAACTTTCCTGAGTCCACAACCCTAGTCACTAATCCACACAGCTGGTTACCCATAAGAACTGTTATTTTTCTAAATAGTTTTGTAAATATTATACAATCTATAATACTTTTAGGTCATGACACTATAACATTGTGGGTAACTCTGATATTCCATATATACTGTACATACAGTATATTTATCTCTTAAGAGTCTTTATCAGATTCCAACAAATAATAATCATACAAATGTATTCATTCAGGTGGGTAGCTGCGTCAGCATGCGTAGGCTGCAAAGGAACAAGTAATAGGTTTATTCCATGCTGAAAAAAAGAAGAAAGAGAACACAAGGTTTTGGCCGTGGAGCCTTCTTCAGGTATGTCTGCAAGCCCTGACAACTCGAAATTAACATCTCCTGAAAACAGTGAAGCTATTCAACATCATGGACCTGTGTTTTAAATATATCAACACAAATTGTACAATTATGAACTGTCACCCACATCAGGCCCTAAATCCTGCGTGATGTACGAAATCGAGAGTTCGGTAAATGATATTTTTGTGACTCCTCCATTTTGTGCTTGCGTTTCATTATCTCTGGATCAAAACTGACGTTTTCATATGGCTGGGATTTTATAGTAGAGTACTAATAATGTATCTGTAAAAAAAATGAAAGCAAGCTATAACAGCTTGCCTGTTTACCTTTGTATTCAATGGCAAAACCAGACATCCCAAGAGAAGCATCACTGCGAAAAGCCAGAAACAGGCTATTCCCACTGCTCTCTATCCTATCAGGAGCTTGACTGCCTTGGAAACTACCAATCAGAGGGCCATTGGAGTCTTCTCCCTCATAAATATGTAAAAAGTCATAACTGGGTTCCATGTTGAAACTGAAAGAGATCAAATAGGATTAATAAAACAGTGAAAAATACTTTTGCAAAAGATAAAATGAACTGCTGGAAGAAATGAAGATTTTCCTCATCCACTAGGATATATTCTGCCACACAGAGGAGATGAGAGGTTGACGTAATTACTGCTTATTTCTTAAAAACAGGGGATGAAAGAAAATGACGCTCTCAGAGGATTCAAAGAGGAGATATGATGAGAAAAATGAAAAATTTTATGCAGCACTGAAATTTACAGCATTTTTTCATGTTTCAATATTCTGTTGCAGCTGTTTTAGTCTTTGATTAAAAAGCATTTATGACATAAAAGAAAAAATATCATAAACAGAAGGAGTTAGACTGATGTCTTGTTTGGTAAAATCATATTATAACAAATCTCACACCAAAGCCACACAAAGCTATTTTAATCTTTTAGAAACTTTGCAAATAAAGAGCTGCATAATTCAGAGAGGCGTTTTATGTGTCATTGTTTATGGAAACGTTTGTAAAAATAATTCAAAGGTAAATAAGAACAAAACTGAAATAGCAATAGGGCTTAAACTGCTTTATTTACATTATCCACCAATATAATAAAAAGCCCAATCATATAATCAGCTGAAACACTAGCATTTATTTTATTGTGTGATACTTACATTAGACATTCACTCTTGTGATTTGCAAGTCTGCACAATTCAGAAACCATGTGGTGTGATAAATGAAGTCTAGTCCAGATTGCTTGCTTAAAAAAATGATTGTTTTAAAGCATTTGAATGTATAGTAGGCGGCCTCCAGCAAAGCATGAAAAGCATACCTCTTAAAAATCAAGGCAATTACAAAGTCAGGATTGACTTTTATTCTCCAATCACATTCCTTCCCCGGAGGATAAGGCTGTGGGTAGTTAGGAGATAAAATCACCCCGGCTGGGCCTGTCACATTCCCTCCACAGGTAGCTGTCACAAGTATAGGGCAGGGAAAAAACACAAAAGATTAAACTTTTAACTTGAAAACGGGAAAAAAGGGACTACATACTGTGTTGATTGTGTGACAGATTTTTTAAGTAACTGTCAGACTTCAGATTTATGAAAATGTGTTGTCAAAATTCATATTGTTCAGAAAGAAAAATGTAGACAAACGTAAGTATCTTTTCCTTCTGAAACAAACGTAAAACAGAAAAATGTAAGTGCAGTTCATCATGAATAAGATTCAGTGCACATTTGATGGGGATATTCGATCTTTAATGGCTAAAAATGTGCTGAATTCTTAAAAGAAAAAAGAACGGATGGATCAACTGCATAAAAGCAAACAGTGAGCATCACAGGCAAGTTCTGGCCATGGAACTCACATTGACTCAGGTAAAACCTGTTGTTGTCCTAATGGGGTTTAATTAAAATATACTTTGTCCTAAAATGAATAATGTACTGAAATACAACTTTCAGTGAAGTATTTTCATACTAACTTAACATGTATTAATCTTCCTAATCATGTATAATATGAATGAATATAGTATGGTATCACATAATGTACTATATGAATGAATATAGTAGGAAATAACATAGTATAATAATAATTCATTTTCATTATAGAGTGAAACAAATGGTGGTGTTGAGCCACATGCAGTACAGCATACTGTACAGCTTTATGATTGATTGACAGTGTGAAACAATATAGTAAAACAGAATATTAGTTTATATTGTCTGTATAATTTATTAGCTTTTTAATTGCTAGCACAAAGTGAAACAGATGTGCAGAGGTTGCTGAAATGAGAAAATGTAGAGGAGTTTTTTCTTCTGGTAAATGAACTTGAAGAGAGAGTAGGTATTCATCACCTCATGTTAATTTACTCGTATTCTTCAGAGTCCTTTAGCAGTTAAGAACCTAATACCTACTTTAATGTTTTATTTATCTGATTATGAAACATGGTACAGAAGTCTGATATTCAATAAATCCTACTTCAAAAGTTGTTTTTTCCCCACAATCAATTTGTGTGAGAGTCTGGATTCAGTGTCATTTAAAGGCTTTAAAATGGCAAAAACTTGCAACATTGTATTTTGTGGAACACAAGTGAAATGCATTGCTAGATGTATAAATAATGCTCTTTCTTTTCTCTTTATAAAACAAACAATAAATAAAGACATTTTGAAGTCCAGGTGCTCTAGCTGGTAAAACAAATAAGGTTGGTATGGACATTAATTGAGAATTACGTATTGTAAGCGCTGAATACACTGAGAGTTTTTTGTGTAGCAGTTTGAGAAGCTATAAATGTCAGAATCCCTGGAGATCTCTCATGACACAGGAGTGGTAAAAGCATATGACCATAAAGAGAAATGCAGCTGAAGATATTAAATAAACATGAATGACTTTTGTCGATGTTCAGAATGCTAATAACAAGTCATATTAAACCAGAGCAGTCTTTCAGCACAAGACAAGCAGTACTTCACTGGAATGTTAAAACCTGTGTGGTACTGTTCTTATAGGGCCTCAGAGGATTCCAGCGCAGTCCAGTCTGTGGCAATAAAGATTTTAAAACTACCAAGTCCCTCAAGGTCACTCAGGAAACACAGATGCATTAAATATATGCATGCAATTTCTTTGTAAATTTTCTAGTTATTAGTAGACTAATTAAAACTATTTCGTTTTAAAACAGCAAAGAAAGGGACTGAGAGTGAAAAATGTTCATCATAAATAAGCACCTTTTTCCGACATGCATTATTAAAGCAATGAAGCTTCTTTCAGTTGAAGGACTTACATGATTTGAAAGTAATTATGAAAGAGCTAGCTTTACTTTGTATTCACTTTGATATTTCTTTCTATGCTACTGGTTCACTAAATCATTTTGACCTCAAGGGTACAGCTGCTTTTTTCTTATTTTTAATAGATATTAAAAGTAGCATTCAGTAGGCATAGACTTACTGGAGATTACATAAGTCGTTTAAAAGATGTATGTTAACACAATGCTTAAACAATAGTAACAGATTAATCAAATAAGTCATTTCATTCTTATTAAAGCCTGATTAGAGTGGCCTTCTTATATTCCAAAGATACTTGAAAATAAAAACTTTTCATTTGCAGCAGGAAGATGCATGCTGAATGCTTCATGAATTTGTCTTTTATTTTCATGTCCCAGACTTGACTTGAAATACTCAAACAGCCCCCAAAAAGCATGAGATCTCCTAGACAAAGAACCACAAAATAAAAATTATTAGATTTCTATCTTTTCTGTTTTGAAGAAATAAGACTGCAACAGCTTTGGCAGTCAGAGGGAAAGCACACTAATTTGAAAACTAAAAATTTTTAATCAACTGGAAATTCTCCTTCTCCTTTTGCGTCATCCAGATGACTATTGGAAAAAGAAAAACTTGATTTTCATTGTAACACTTGGAACTGAAAATCCGACTCTTCATATCAGAAAATGTAATGCAAAATTAAATATGCAATCTACTCAAACTACTGTATATACGGACTTACCTATGCATGTTGGGGGGTCAGGTTGCCAAAAGAATCGATTGTTAAGCTGCACACATGTGATCTGTGCCGCCCCTTGTATTTGATAGCCAGGGTCACACTGGAACGTGATGGTGTCACCGGGCTCGCGGCTGTCTCCGTACCGCGAGCCGTTCTGCGGAGTTCCCGGATCATTGCACGTTGTAGCGGTCGTAGCTACAGCAGAAGAAAGGGTGTGCCGTTCAGAGCAGCACTCTGGGTCTCTTTAATTGATCACTCTCTCTCATTTGTTCGGCATTGATGTCTGTCATTCAGTAAATCCTACTTTAAGGTTTTTTTTTTTCCCAAGCCAGAATTTTATTTTTATCATTCTTTCCTAATTGTTTTGAAAAAGAAACGCAATTAAAAATGTAATTAAAATATGGGAAGTCATTACATAATCTAATGTACAAGCCACTTCTCCCAGGTTGTCCTGAAGTTTCACATGGTCTGTATAAGGAGTCTATTCTGTAAAACACTATAGTTGGGTGCACATACCAATTGTCATGAATTGTAAGCATTATGTTACAGGTATAATATATAACAAGGAACACCTTTCAATGTAATATTGTCTTTTGATCTTGCAGTTGCTATGAATTTTGCAAATTAATATGAGATAATATTAAGCAATTAATGAATATTAACAGCAAATAATAATATATATTCCCAAAGTAATTGTGATGGCGTGTTCTTTAAAAGACACCATAATCCTAAAAGAAGCTGCTTGTCATATATACATACTGTATAAACATCTGTTTCACTGGTCAAAGTCAGCTCCTGTATATTATGCTGATAAGTCCTTAATTAGAACTAAACAGCTGGCCATGACTGAGTTAACTTTACATTTACATAAGAAGAATTAGAAGTCAGTTTAGACTTTTCTGCTTCTCAGCATTGTGAAATAATACGATATAATTCATATGAATTTCCATAACTAATTGTGTTTGATTTAGCATTGGCTAACTTTTTAAGAAAGAGCTCTTCATTTTATTATACTTCAATTAAAATTAAAATAATTATACTAAATCTACCTACTGTATATAATCTGTTTAAAATGTTCTTCAGGCTTCTTTTTAATTAAATGTGTGGAGTTTTCATGTTCTGTAAACCTCTGCATTTATTTAAAATAGAATGGTTCCCTTGAAGACCCTTTTAATAAAACACTGTTAGTACAATTGTTATTGGCCCCATAGTACAGTGCTCTAGATTTTTTAAGATATTAAGCCCAAGGATGTGCTATAACGATGAATCTCTGTGATAAGGAACATACAGTACTTTATCTACACTTTCACACAGTATTTCTTATGTGAATGATTATATATAGCAACAAATGTGTATATCCTCCTCATACAATTAATTTAACCGAAGCACTACCTAATTTGGTGACCTTAAACATTCTGGGTTCTACCATAATTCATTAAAAGTGTATAAATAGGGTATAATATGCTTTACCTATAGTCAACGATGTATACTGTACTGTATACCTTTCAGCAGAAGAAAATAAAGAAGCTGCTAATTAGAAATCCTTCCATTTAAAATAAGATTCTCCATTCTAAATAAAGATCTTTTTAAATCATAGTATCTCAACTACTGTACTTTTTAATTTCTAAAGAAAATACTGAAAATAAATATATATAGATGGTCTCAATCTAAACACTAATACATATGTATGGTATGTGTAACAATCAGTGACATGATGTCTGAAGCTATTAAAAGTACAAAAAAGGTTAATTCAGAGTTTGAAGTAAACTCTACTCTTTGAAGTGGAATAAAGATGACTTCTTAAGTGAAACCAATCTTTGTGTTTTTATAGAAAGAGATCCCACTGAAATGTAGTCCTTTCTGCATGATTGGTTAAAACCACAAGGAAGCTGTCAAAGGCAGAAATCCTGAAAGTGAGAAAATATTGGTTTGGGGCTGAAAGGTGAAGTTTGAAGGTTTCTGATGAAATAAGTGTTACTTACTGGAGAACTGAATGGAGAAGCCTGATTTGCTGATGAAATAATCACTGTCGAACTGCAGTGTTAACACATTGAAGGTGCTGTGTGTGTCTTCAGGCAGGGAAGATCCACTCCACTCTTTCAGAAGTATGCCACCCTCTCTTGGGCCATCCCAGACCTTCAGTATGTCATGATCTACCTCTGTGTCAAAGACGATAAAGTGAAGGCTGCAAGCGAACAAGAAGAAAAGTGGGTCGTATTCCTTGCTGTAGTCATGGATGGATATATTACAGTAATTAAAGGTACTGTACATGTGTCCACACGCTTAGTAAATTTCTTTTGTTTCCGTCGATCAAAACATTTGTTATAATGTTTTGGCACTACGTAAGCATCTTACGGTGTGACAACCGGTACAAAATTAAACATTTATATGAAACCATCAGTTACAACCAACTTACCATGAAACGCGTTATGCTTTATTTTCTTGTCTGACTACAGTGTGCAGTACCTAATTGTGGTGTATCTACCAAATGGTGGGACTTTTGATTTGTCTGGACTAATGTTCTGATAATATAACAAACACTCACATGGCTGTTTAAATGGCAACAGCTGCTAACTTACACAAGGTTTCCCAGAAATCAGTACAGAGACGGTATCTACATACTGTAAGTCTGCATGGCTTATATGTCTTGTTGTGGCACCCCCTAAGAAATCATTGTTATACATTTGTTATACATTTGAAATTTAAATTATTCCTTTATCTAATACAACTTAAAATACTATATAAAAATGACTTAATAATTGCAAAAAAATAAATCTGCGGTACCCCATCCCTGAGACCTTCCTGCACCACACAGATTGGGAAGCAGTTCAGAATGTGTTTCAGTGATCAGAGTCCAAACAAACCCTCATTGCCTAAATAATTTATTCACCTCAAGGCCATAATGCAAGATCTGAAGTCTGCTCTAAACAATGTAAGCAATCTAAATGAACTGTGGTAAATCACTCAGCTGAGATCAATGTTGGTCACTGTTGCAGATGCAAGGCAGAACACATTCCATTAAGAAGGAATGGTTGGGCTCCCTTTATGCCATTCAGTCACAGATGCTTAATATAATTTTTTTTTTAATTTTGAAACTGTTCTGATTTGAGCTTTATGATCATCAGGTTTCACTGTCATTGTTATGTAAATGGTTTCTTTAAAAGGCATGGAGAAACGTGCTATTTGCATTTTAAATTTTAACTTGGAGCGACTGGAGTGAGATTTCAAAATGCTCTTTTAAAGATACAAAACACATCAGTCATGGCTATCTTCTTCCTCAGATACTGTACACCCTTAACTGACTCATTTGAATTGGCACACACATGGTGGCAGTACATTTCCTCATGGGTCTAATTGGTTTATCTGTGGGGCTATCCTTATCTTAAAAGCCTTGATAATGGGCCTAAAGGAAGCAATGCTGATCTGTCAGTGTGATAGCACTGTGTTAAAATGCAATAACTATGACAAGCTGAGTAATTTGCCTATCATTTCACAAAGTCCAGCTTGTTAAATTGAGATGCTGCATACAACAAAAGAAATGTAACTGGCAATTTTCAGTTTTCAGTGAAAACCAGAACCATTATAACCAGAAAGTTATAATTTTCAGTGAAACACTCCAAAGGCTGACTTTATTAAGAATTGTATAATGTGTGTGCCATGGGATGGACTGGCGTCCCATCCAGGGTGTATCCTGACTTGTACCCATTGCTTGCCAGGCAAGGATTCAGCTCCCCTGCAACTCTGTATGGGAAGATGTGGTTAGAACACGGATGGATAGATCACCGATTATTGAAAGGAATAAAAAATTTGTGCTGTGTTGAAGCATTTTGTACAATTAGGGCAGGGGTCTGTAACCTATGGCAAGCTTGCCGTTAGTGGCACGCAGAGGGATTTTTAAAAGCACGTGAAATGGAAGTGGTAGCCCAATAAAAGTCTAATAAGCCATGAAGAAACTAAGTTAAAAAGATGATAAAAAAATCCAAGCTTGACTGGTCTGCAGTTCTCTAACACATGCTACCAATTAAAGATCTTTGGGTAGAAATAAACAATTCACTTTATGTATGTGCTGCATTATTTGCAATGGGACTAGCCTATAATTTTCACAAGGAAGCTTGCAATCCACTGATAATGTTTTTCTCACTTAGGAGAAAAGTTAAACATTTTTGGGAAAATGGCAGTTGCTAAGAAAGCAAAGCTAAATGTTTACTTTTGTTACTTTTGTTAATTTTGATGACTATGGACTTATTCAACACAAAGACTGATGTTTGTGCTCTATGTTGTGATAGCATCATTCGTTGCACATCAGGTATCCAACAACATTTTCAGACAAAACAAGCAGACTGTTGTTGTTTTGTTACACATGTGTTTGGTGGTATATCCATAAATTGTATTTTGTACATTTTGTGTGAGACTGTAAATTATTATTATGTTTAACTGATTCCTAACAATTACCAAAGTACTTTTGCAATTTAATGTTCCAATTTCTAATTATTGCAGTAAATTAAAACTCTCTCACTACTACACGTTGTTAAAGAGGACTTAGTTCCCCTAATGGCAAGTCCTCCAAAGATGACCTGTGCTCCACTAGACTGATAGCATGGGTATTGTTCTCTTGCTAAGTGGGGTATACCAGTTCCTTTCAGCCTTTTTCTTTCCTGGTTTTACCAGGCTTGATTTTACAGGTAAACTCATCAACAGTGACCAATTAACTCTTAACATTTACACTTAACGTTCTAAATAAACAGTAAAAGCAGGTAAACAGTGAAAAGTTTTTGTGATTCTATAATATGAAATACAATGGTTGATATTCGACTCTCAAAAAAATTGTTAAAAGCTTCGTGGTTTTTTTCAGCTGCAAGATTTATTTCTAGTTAGACATAAAATTAACTTCCATTACTACAATCTTTTATTTTTCTAGCCTTAAAAACATGAGCTTATTTAACAATATGGTGCTTTTACTGTGACTATTTTATGCACTAAAATGTACAAAAAATTGCTTATTGTATTTCAAGGTCATAAAAGCTACAACAATGTAGATAATGACAACAACAATAGTAACAACATAAAGTCTAACTAAAGAAAATAAGACAGAGACAGACTATCCGTCACAATTCAGATCATTTTCAGCTTCAAGCCTCTCTGAATTACCTTATGGTTTTGCCCGAGTCTGCTTCAATGGACCACGTGCAGTGCAGGTTATTGTCGTATGGAGCAGGGTATCCAGGAGACAGTATCCTTCCAGATGTAGCTCCTGTGATGTGGCCCCCACACTCAGCTACATAATTAAACAAGCTATTAGCATTGTTCCACACTCATCATCATTTATTTATTTCACACCTACAACTAATTACTGTACATAAATGCTCATTATATAAATGTAATAAAATAAGGACATTAAATTTAGTCCATTTGGAGTCTCTTGCACTGTAGAGAACAAAAGACAGGACTCATTATTTAAATCAAAGTAAACACCCCCAGGACTGAGCTAGGCCCCTCTTAAAGCACAGATGGCGAGGACAGGCCAGGCAGATCCTCTCCTCACTGTACAGGTTGAGTGATGTGCTGCCATCACATTTAGCACGCACTATCTCAAAGAGGGCCCCGAGGTCTGTTCTGAAAATATAGCTTGCTTTTCCTTATCATGATCCGTAAACACAGTGTGTTCACCACATGCTATCTGTAAAACTGCTCTTCAGAAAATCAAGTGTCAAGATGCCTGTCAAGATAGATTGCTTGGTTCGTACATTATCTGGATAAATACTTTTTGGTGGGAAAGCATGTGTAGGAAACCATTTCCTGACCCTTTTGAGTCTGCGGCTGTGAAATGAAAAACTTTGTTGTGCTCAAAGTTGAATGAATGTAATAAGGTTTCCTAATGAGGACCTTTGGACCATCTTCTGTGCTAGTAGCTGCTTGGTGACCAAAGTTGATGCACCATTTTCCTGTTGAGTTTCACTGATGTAATGTACTAAATATTATTAAATATTTTTTTTAATAGTACTTACTACAGTATGGCACTTAGTAATAATATCTGATAGTAGATGTTTAAAAACTAAACAGATCTTTTTGATCTGAGACAGTGGAGAAAGAACAGAGGAATAATACTCGTTCTTTCAAATGGCAGATTGTGTCCAGTACTGGAGACCCCAGGTGACCAGAAAGTTATTAGTTGTATCATCCCAGGGAATCAGCTTCCTGAGGGTGGCAGGGAAGCTTGTTCAAACAGAAATGTACTATGGCTAGTCTGAAGGTAGCTAAATTGGTTTGGAAAATTGTGTTCAGCTTTGGTCACCATGCCACAGGAGTGATTTTAATGCTAGAGAGCTAGCACAAAAAGAGAGAAGCAATAGGAATTCCACAACTGGCAGTAATGACATGTTCAAAGAGATTAAGGGAACTGGGAAAGAGAATATCATATGTATAATTATTTAAAGTTATTACGTTTAAGAATTAAGTGTAGATGTATTAGGGACAGAAACACATGATATTGTTGAAGATATTCAACATGCTCTGTGGTGTTCTTTAAGAAATGTCATGATGTGATTATTAGATTGTTAAGTTACTAACAATGAAATAAACAAGACTGGACAAATGGTCTCTTCTGCTTTGAAACAATTTTAACATTCTTTTGTACTAGGTTACGATTAAGGTATACATTCTTACAACCTCAACTCTGCCAGACTTAAAGAGCAAAAGAACAAGTAATACAGTAATTTATTCCATGCTGAAAAGAGAAGAAAGAAAACACAATGTTTTGGCCGTGGACTCTTCTTCGGGTGTGAGACACCCTCACGTTTCACGTTGTGTTTTCTTTCTTCTCTTTTCAGCATGGAATAAACCTATTATATTATATTATGCCGACGCATGTTGACACATCTACCCACCAGAACTACTTAAAGGGTAAAATGTTCTTTTCAATCACAAAGTAGAATTTAAAACCATCACTGCATTTCAGAATGTTTAAAAGGCCTTATACACTCATTACTACAGATTTTAGTTTGGAATTATTATCCATTGGTACAAGGAAAACGTGATTATTTTTTATTAGGGAGAAACCATCTCTAAGTTGAGAGGTAGTCTTCATATCTCATGTGTTGAAAAACCCTGAATGACACTGCCATTTCCACATGGACATTTACTGGGATCATTGAGAGGGTCAAAGAGACCTTGATCACACAGACAGCGAAAAGCCTTGGCATTTTACATAGATGTATTTTTAGTCTTCACAGCTGTCAAGCAAGCCTGTGAATAATGGAGCCTTCTTTGACCTCCTATCAAGGGGAGGTTTTGGCTGGGGACAGGTCTGACCTTATTAATGGACTCTTTCAAACTAATATTCTATACTGCCACACTGCATTAAGGTTTCAGTACTGTTTTAACATTTTCATATGTATACCGTATTTTTTAGATGAACTCTTTCATAAAAAATGGGAGGGTTCACAAGTTCAAAGTATTGCTTCATTTGTTGGAAAATTACACAAATGCCCTTTTACCTTTTTCCTCTGCCTCATCCATATATTTCCAAGACTTCACCCTTCCTTTTTGTATTTAACTAGAATGTTTAAGAAATAACCACATGAGTAATGTGTATAAATGTAATAAAGCTAATAGGGACTTCACTGTATATCACTGTGAGTCATTGAAAACGGAAAATAAATAATGAAAACAAACATTGCTGTAGAGTAAGTTATCTGCATCTCTACCTTGCACTTTACTAAGATTGCCATAATAACAAGATACCATATATTAATAGAATAAAGGTTCTGTATGAGCAACAAAATGTTCTTAAACACTCCATTCAGCTGTGGCACTTTTTTTGTAGACATCTGACTAAGCTGTTGTGTCTAGAAGTGCATCTGGCATTCAAATATTACAAATGCAGAATTTTGTCTTTATGTTTTTAGATTTATGAAACTCAAGTCTTAAAGTAGGCTGTTTTATTTAACTAAAAGTTTTAAAATCTCACTACAAAACGAGCTGCTTTTCAAATTTTCTATCAATGTGTCAAGACGATTGCAGGACTGACACATGAATATCTTTTCAGTGGATCAATGGCAGTAATAATTCCATGCATTCTGTGTTGCTTGTGTCTCCAAGAAGAAACATTACTGTAGCCCACTTGCTTCAATTAGGAAAGTGAAAAATAAAATCTAACAAGCTCACAAAAAGGATCTTAGGAACTAAGCAAAGTGAAAAATAAAAATAAAAATACAAACTGTTGAGGAATACAGCTTTAAAGGACAAAGTTTTGTGAAAGCATGAGGTATTTCAATGCATTACCTGATGAGAGGACCATCCAATCAAAGGATGGTAATTGTAGATAAATGAACAAGTAATTCCCCCCCACAAAAAAAACATTGTAGATGCACAGGCTACAAACACTGTGGAAACAATTACCGCAAGTGGGAATGACTCTTGCATTGATTTTCAAAAGCAAAGCTCTTACCTATACAAGAAGGTAACGGCTTGTCCCACACTCTTCGATCCCCACTTAGACAGGTTAAAACACTGCTTCCATGCATTGTATAGCCAGGGTTGCAGCTGTATACCACAAATGTGTCAGCAAAATGCCCTTCATCCTGAATCTTGTATCCATAATTAGGAGTTCCTGGTTCCTCACATTTAACAAGATCAAAACCTATGAACAGGAGTTTGCATGTTTAATGAATTTGAAAAGTATACACATATACTGTAAATAGAAAATACATGTATGATAAATATAATGTCAAATATGAATATAAGAGGAAATCATGTTTCAATGTTAAGTAAAAACTAAGATCCATTTTTTTTCTTTGGAGTCTTTCCATTGAATGTCTTAAATCAGAATCTTATGTTCAAAGATTGAACATTAAGATTTCAAATACCCGTCATTTTACAAGATAGAGAAAATTCATCCAAATACAAAACAATCTGAGTAATCTTTATTTTGTCAAATTCAAGACACTTCTAATTCTTTATAATAGTCAATGATTACCTCTTATATAACTATATTTAGTTAAAACAAACACTGTAAACCATGTTAAACTCCAACTCTAGCTGCAAATGGCTATAGTCTTTTCCAGTTTTCATTCTAATTCAGCAACTCAATCAGCATGTGACACACCTGATGAAGGCTCCACAGCTGAAACATTGTGTTTCTTTTCTTCTCTTTTCAGCATGGAATTAACCTTTACTTGTGACTTTATCACTGTTTATCAAGTTATTAATGACAGGGGTAAAATTTAGTCCTGTTTGTTGTCTTATCCCAACCCTTGTCAGTATTCCCAATCTTGTTCTATCATTCCATTCTGTCCATACTTTTCCTTTCCCATCCTCTCCTGTAACACTACTCCAAAAATCCCAGCCCACTGCAGCCTGTGATCTTCTTAACTGAACATCTTTTTGGAGGAAAATACAGGTTTGTACTGTTTGGGAACTGCAAATACCTTGTGTCTACACCTTCCTACCCTTTATTGGAAATTTATCCTGCATAAAATCATCTTAAAATATTTTTTTTTATCCGCAAACTTCAGCTTCATCATCTCATTCATTTACAGAATTTTTGAATGAATATTTATTTCACTGTAGTGAAATTTTCATTAAGACTTTGATCACCTCACTATAAAGAAACATAAAATTGCTTTAAATAATGTCCAACCTTGATTCAAAAAGTGTTAAGAAAAATATAAAAGTAAAAAGACTGTTGGGGCAGTGTGAAAATCTTAGCTCAAAATGTACATCATTAGGTGTTACTTTCATGTTCAGTGATCAAAATCCACTGCCACATGAAATTAGAATAAGAATTATTAGCTGTAGAGAAATAGAAGAATTAAGTTGTGTGCATTTGTGCTTTAACTTAAACTCAGCAAATGACTGGTCATAGGAATTGCCAGAAGTCTTCTGGCTACAGCAAGTGATGGATATCTATGAGATTTTGCTTTCCAAAGAGTAAGCAGTATTCCATCATAAATGTGAGTCTTTAAGCTGATGTAATGAACTAAACTTAATATGGAGGAAGACTATTAAGATATCTTATGTTAAAATGGTAGTTAAAGTAAAATTATTTCTATAAATTGTTAGAAGCTACCCTCATCTCTCTAGGTACATTACATGTTCTATGCAATGCAGTGCTTCTAAATCAAATTACAGTAATTAAATTTCAGTAACAGCTATTTCCACATGTTTTGTAGTTGTTGTATAGTATAGTAATAATCTGAAATAAAATAACAATGTAATTATTATTTAAGAGTGATTTTTAAAAAGGGGGACGGACCAGTGGCACTGTGGATAAGGATATAAAAATAATGATACCAGCTACAGATTGGACAGAAGGAAAATCAACATCCATAGACTGGGCACTCATTCCTGACATTATGTCCCTGTATCATTCCCATCATGGAAGCTTTTTGTTCAGTGACTCGAATTTACTTACTGTAAATCGCCAAAGCAACAAAGCTCCTATTGCAAACTCCACGCTGTCTGAGTGGACAGAATGCCCAGATTAAAATTCCACACATTCATATCCAGTATATAGAAATATGGTTTGTCTCTGATAAAGCCTAGAAGCTTAATTTCACCAGCCTAAAGTGCCGTTTAACATAAAAAGTCCTAAGTTATTTGTCATGCACTAGAGGGTTTTAGCGTCCTATGTCTATTACTCACTGCTATGTGTCAGTCTGAATCCTCTGTCAGTGCCAGACCCGTTGCTGTTGAATTCAAGCCACAGGTGGTTGGAGGTGCTGTTGATGATCACACCATACATGTCATTCTTAGTGAAGTTCCCAAGCAGTCGGGATGAGGAATCCTTTCCATCATATACCTTTAAAAATTCAAAAAGACACAATGTTTCTTGTTCCTGGGATATTCTCAGCTTGTTATCTCTGAAAGGATCTTTTAATGTAGCTTAATTCATCGCGCTTTGAAGTAGCTTTGAAGAAGTGGATTGTAGAATACAATCTACACAGTCTTACTTCCCTCAGGCCACAGAGAGAATCACAGGAACAGAGGAAATCCATTTTAAAAGCAGGACACCACTAAAACACCTCTGATTTCTAATGCAAATAACTTCTTTTTACAGCAAACTCTGTCTTATGAGATTATGTTCATTTCCTCTCTTTAAGCCTTGATTAGCATGTGCCTGTTACCTGGTCTAGATGCCACATGTCATCCCAGTTAATCCCAAAAATGTTCAATAGTGCAGCAAGTAGATTACCCATGGCATGTTCTCATCTCACAAGAAAGCCCTTCTTTCTAGACCAGCATAAAGACATATGATGTCCTGCTGGCATGCTGTCACATGAAGATAGGTCCACAGTAGCAATAGATCTCCCAGGACATGAACAACATACTGTCATGCAGTCAGTTTGCCATAAATCATTGAAGTGTAGTGTCTGTAAGAAGCTACACACTCCTGCCCGGACCATCACACTGTGATCTCCCCATTGCTTGGTTTGTTTTATTCAAACAAATGTACTGAATTTCTCTTCACGTCTGTAGCGCACTAATGTCCATCAGGTTAATCTTCCTGCACAACTGAAAAAAAGACTTGTCCTTTTTTTTAACCATTTAAACTCTGTCTGCAACACATACATCTTTTAATTTGGATTCTTATTTATAAAACACCCATAGAAATGGTGCATTAATCAATAGCATACTCCCTCATTACATGTGATAGTCCTATTGTAATCTAGTTAAAATAATATGTATTTAATTACGCAAAGAAAGTATGAACAGCAGATACTGATAGCAAAAAAGAGAACTGAACTGAAGAAAATGCATCTTTTTATTTTGCATATATTTTATGAATTAAGGAAAGTGACTGAAACTGAAGTAGAATTTGGGTTAAGGCTAATTGCAAATATGATTTGGTCAATATCTGATATTACTTTATATATATATATTCGATACATCACATATAATGTTGTTTCCTTAATTATGGGACATAGACTAGGAACTGCCTGGGTTGTGTGTTGAGGAATGTTTTTAATAGATTATCTACATGAAGGGAATTTTCCAATAACAAAATAATTTAGAGACCTTATACTGTAAAGACTTACTATATGTGCCTAATAATGTATAATAATAATAATAATAATAATAATAATAATAATAAAAATGTATGACTGTGGAATAAATTCCACAAGCACATATACTATACCGAGAGACATTAAAATCCAAAAAATAAATATTGGAACCAGTAAAATTGATTGCATTTTAATGCCTCTCAACATATAAACAGCAGCATATTTCAGATACCATAACAGCTATAAACAGGCTGTACACTAGCTGTAATTGCTTTACAAACTCTGGCTCGTTGTCTCATTCTCAAGCCTATTTTCAGACTTTTTTTTTCAAAATAACATGAATACTTAATTAATGATCTTTAGGGATTGTTAACCATGTCCTTTCGCAATAATATTTAGTATGCATGAGGGGCTTACAGCATGTCAGTTTAATGAATTCATCTATGATTAATGATGAAGCAGAATATTGTCAGTCAGTCATAGGTTTCACAAGGGAAATTCTGCACAAACTTGGTGACTCTGCAGTCATGAATTGCACCACAAAGACCTTTTAACATTTTAAAGATTAAACATTTTAACATTATGAATTATAGGTACCACTGCCAAATTTAATTAGCAATTTATTTACACACAAACCTGGCTTTATTATAAGGCCATCTCAAGATTCAACTTGTTCGCTATGTTTGTTATTATTTGCACACTAGATTATACCAAACCAAAAGAATGTAAAGAACATACTGTATGTTCCTGGCATATAAAAAGTATGGCTTTTTAATTTTTGGTTCTTTATACAACATCAATTGTGCTCTTTCTCAAAGGAAACCCTAGGAACAAAGAGGTCTGTGATATTGTGCTTTTACTATTTGAGTATTCTCCACATGGAGTATAAGAAGCCGTCTCAACAGTGAAGTCTAGTTTTGTGTTCTGTATTAGGTGCATAGCCTTTCTATATACGTAATGTGTATGCAATTTATGCATATAAAGATTGCAATTGAGACAGTACTAGGGTTATGACATTACATACATAAAAGACTTAAATCTTTGTATTTGCAATATGTCAACATAGACCAATATTAAAAATTATTTACTGCCAAAGAGTGTCTTACTACAGTCAAAGATGTGGCTGAGGCATGAAGGCACAGCTATGCTCAGATAAGAATCTACTGGTACATGACCTACCCTCAGGTTATCTCCATCATGCAAGTGGAAGTTCGTGGCAGTCAGGCGGATTCCTTTTCCTTTCTCAGTTTCTATTTGATAAATGCACTCGTGGTTGTTGTCATAGTTGGATGGGTAGTTGGGAGACAACAATGTCCCTTCACTCCCAACAGAAGATGCTCCACATTCAGCTATGTATGAGATAACAGAGAACTAGATATTAACACATTTTCAAACAAAATCAAGTTTTAAGGCAGAAAACATATTAATTACTGTATCTGTAAATGACTGTTAATATTTTCATTGAAGCTTGTGAGATATTGTAGTCTGGAACACCTGCAAAACAAAAAATTCTAACCCTAAAATAAAGATATTTTAATATAATTTCTGTTTCAACCACGCAAAGAGTTTTATGCAAAACATCCTGCATGTACTAATACCTCAACATTATCGGCTCAACGCTCCAAGTACTGAAAGAATTGTCACAGCAGTATAAACTTTAATCCATATTGATAGTCATGAGAACTGTTGCAGTCTGTCTGTGACAGCATACTTTTGCTAATGAACACACTGTTTCCATATAACCTTCTGAATGCAAAATTTTTGAGGGTTTCAAGGCCAGATATTGAGTTATATTTCACCTTGAAATTAAAATTTAAAAAGTTCCTAAGCTTTCAAATTGTAAGGAAAAAAATACATAGTGAGTTATTGCTTCTACAAATGTCATTTCTTCTTATATTATTCAGATGAGTGAAGCACAAAGCTATACAGCCTGTCACAATATATAGTATCTTAGTTAAAGTTTAAACCAATAAAAAAATAGATTTACCTCCTCTACTTCAGCATCAACGGCATGTGTTACAATACATTATATACAATTATTATACTATACTACTGTACATAGTTACATAGTAATTACAATATATGTAATCACTGAAGACAACCTTCATCAGAATGAGAAAATATCAATCAAAAAGCTATTTATACACTCTTTGACTGAAGTAATAAAAGTAATCAAATGTGATTTTGCAACAGTTAAATGTGATTTAAGAATTACTGAAAATTTTGGTACCTTCTCTCTTAAAATTGAATTGATCTTTTGTGGGTGGCTGGGCCCAGTGCAGTGAGTAATTCTTACAAAACATTTTATTTACTACTTGTATTTAACTGTTTTCTAAAAATGTGTATTCCACTAATGTCTTTATCTTGCTTATCAGAAAGAGAATCCGTCTTCCTTATTGTTAACTCTGTTACTCACAAAACATTGAAACTGTCTAGAGCTTCCAATGTCCATGTATTTAATATTACAAAGAGGTTACAATGTTTGCCTGAAATATAGAGATGTCAGCTGGTTTCAAGACCTTGAGAAGCAGAATATGTTTATGTTTCACTATTGGGAATCTTATTTTTCTGCAAGTTATTTTTTGAGAATTTGCCAAAGAATATGCTTGAATTAGTTACCATAATAAGTACATTTAGCACAACCCTGATATTTTTGGTGATATTGAAAAATGATCTCAGTAGCTTTGTTTTTATGCTTTACTGTGTGTTTGTGGATTGTTTTAATCTCAAACAGATTCTGTTTGAACACAGTATTGTGATTTTAGTTATCTTGGGGGATTGTATCCTTTTCCTGCAGCTTTTAAGACCTCAGTTGCATTTCACATTTTCCTTGGGATTTAAACATGTCTTGCTTGTACTAGCTCACATTCCCATGTGCAGAAAGGAATACTTTGAACTCCTGTTCTGAATTCATTTATTTTTTATTTACAGGCTCTGCTTCAGAAGCCATGAAAGACAAGCTTCTAATAGCCTAAGTATACCAAATCTTTTTGACAGTCCACACTTATTCCCTTCATGTAACTTTAGTTTAAGCGGAGACATGTGTTAAAAATTCTGCATGCACAAATGAATTTATATTCTTTGCAAATGTGAACACAAAATGTGTAGAACTATTTAGAAACATGATTTTTGTTCTTTTTATTATTGTGACCATAATGGGTAAATGCACCGTTAGATTGATTATTAATCAATAGTAATAACTCAATAATCATGCATTTTCTAAAAGTACAAACATTTTTCACCTGTCAAAATGTCACCCAAATAACACAACTGTTTGAGTTTGAAATTGCATGTCATACATTATGTGGCAAGTTGTTGGCTTAAGGGGGGTTCATACTTCAAATGTAGCCACAAGAGGGCCCTGACACCCTCTGATATACAGCTTAATTCTTTAATTGAGGAAAATTGTGTGAGAATGCAGCCCCAATATAATAGTTAGGGGGTATGCTCCTTGTGCTCTCCAGGTGAAACTGAGTACCTGGGGACAGGGAGAGGAAGAAGGCAGTCTATTGCAGACTCGTGTAGGCACCCAAGTGAAAATGCACCTGAAGCCAGAAGAGGAAATGACTTCTCGCTGAACCATGACCTTATTTAAAAAAAAAAATCAAAGGTGCTCAAGTAATACCTCTGAGTCTGGAATGCAGGAAAATGGGGATTTACTTATAAAATGACCATCCAATTCCCCATTAAGGAAAAGGAATTCCAACCCAACAGAACTTACCGGTGTTTCTCCGGCATTGAATGGGAACACCAATGTGCCTCTGGTGTCCCTAGGATGTAAGGCCAGAAAAATGAAAGACATCTTTTGACAATGGAGGCCTGATTTTATACTGAACCGCTTTCCTTTATCACTGGTCACCTGGAGGCCCAGGGCAAAAAGAGTAATGGTCCAGACATCTGTTGACTAAAGAAGCACCATATACAGTAGCCCTGGTAGCCAAGGGGACCGGAGAGACTATCCTGTGACCAGGCTGAAAATAAGGATAAGGCAAAAGATCCGAACTGTCTATGGGTGACTGCATGGTATTGTCCAGTGTTTCATGCATTAGTAGTGGCCATGTTGACCAAGAACATTCTGGAATAATCAACCCAAAAACAGAAACCAAGGAGGCTTTTAGTCCTGAGGCTTTTGAGGCAGACTACCAAACCGATGGACCTCTATTTACCATTTCCAGACAGATGGTTTCAAAGAAAGGTTTAACTGTACTATGAATCCAATGCAGAAGAGAGTAGCCGAAAAGCTGGCTGAAAGTGGAACTTCTTCCTGTCCTTGCTGATATTTACTATCAAGAATATTCACCAGGTTTTGTTTTGTTTTGTACTTTTTATTTCGGAGACATCTTAGGGGGTTTTCCAAGAGCAATAAAAACATCACAGAACATATCAACCATTTACAACTAAAGAAAGAACCTGTCAAAGATCACCTGGCCAAAGCACAAAAAGGCCAGAAGCACGTGAGAGATTGCCTTATGTTGACTGCTGTCAAAACAGGTGAGAGAAATATCCTCCAAAGAGTTTGAATTTATGTTCTCATCATGGAAGAGCAGCACAGACAGGAGACACTTCCAGGTTAATCAATGAAAATACTGCAACATTGCTGGATCTCAAAATGATCTCTATGAGTCATCATACTACACATGTGTCATACTATGGTGTCCTTGATGCCATGCAGAACAAGGTTAAAGGTAGACAAAATGCTGGACCTTGATATCAGAGAAGAAAACAACAGACCTTGGTACAGTACAACCCCATGATCTTAATTTTAAAGTTCATTAGAAAAGCAAGTTCAAAATTTGATTCAGAATGCAGTTTAAATCTATTGCATAAGCTCTTAAATGCCCTTAAGTACTGTTTTTGCTAAGTCTGGAGTTTTGTTTTAAAAAGAAAACATACTAGATTAGGGTCATCGGTACACAACACCAGGAGCTTTGTTTTCAGCACCTTTCATAGTTGCAAACCACCGAAAGTTTCCAGCTGTCTCAATAAGAGAGCAGCCACCATCCTTCAGCACTGCATCTTCTGAGGAGCACACCTACATTTCTCATTTTCCTGAGCAGCGGCTGGAGTAACTACCACAGAATCCAGGGTTAACACTGGAGGGGATTCCAAACTGTCTGGGCACATACTAAAAGCATAAATGGTTCGTGGTTGCATTTAAAAAATATGAAATGAAAATGTGATGCAACATATAAAACGAAATGAGCTCATTTCTATGTGAAAACACATAGAAGAAGAGTTTCATAAATAAAATAATTAAACCAGTTTTGTAGAGACTAAAAAAGGATAAATGTGCCACCTGTTCAGTGATACTGAATAATACTGATTTATAAATTACTAACATTCAGGGTGCCACCTTATTATTAAGAACGTCTGGCTTAATAAAACATTATTCCCATTCTGGATAAGGTACTAATTACCTATATAAATTAAACCTGACTCTGTTAATCCTACTATCACTGTTAATTGTGTCTGCTTTTCTATTTATCTGTATGGATTTAAGCATGAATAGCTAGGGGCTTCAAAAATAAAACTAGCCAGGGGCTAGGAAATAATGTAATTGTAATTTACACAAGATAACTTTTAACTGCAATTTTTAACGATTTGAGTAGTTACCTAAATGCAATTGTGTTTATATACCGTAATCTGTATTTCTCCTTTCCGTGTAATTCAAGATTAATCAAATGTGACAGGGGAAATGACTTTACTATAGTGTGGCTACAGTTGTTTTGATTTAAAGGGCAGTTTATTTAGTGTCAGTGTATTCCTCTTTCTGACCTTATATGCCAAATACATTATTAAGAGGGCATAAAAACACTGCTTAAAACCCCTTCAGCCTGGAACAGATATAAACATTACCCTGTCTTGCAAAATCCAACACTAATATTGAATAATAATGAGTGCTTTTTAAAAAAACTCACAGTTGTACACAATAGCACACATTATGTACAATAGAATTAAGAATTAAGAGGAAGAAAAAAGTGTGGACAGATCTCTAAAGAGAAAAACACGCATGAGTGAGAAAGCCTGAAACAGCAGATCCCACATTCATTCATTTAATTGGTCATGAATATAATATTAGTTAAGATAATTCAATACATTATATAGGAGAAATGGAACCTCGAAAGTCCTTCTAAATTCCAGTTAACAGATGGACCAAAGTATTCTCGACAAATGAAGCCTGTTTGATATCTAAGGACCAGTTCTAAAACTGCATTATGCATACAATACACCTAAAATTGTATTTATTTATTTTAGTTTTTTACACTATTAACTTTCAATTCATTGCACCTCACCTGTGAAATTGTACTTTATCATTTCAGTTTCAAACATATTAATAAGAATATGATCATATGCACCATCTACTGTACATCTAATCACTTTACAGTATGGCAACAAAAGCACTATTCCCATTCGTATCATTGTGAGTTGCTTATAGTGAAATGGATCAATTGGATATTAAATCATTTATGGATTCATTGGATATTAAAATCCTAAAGACAGTACTGTAAGTGTTAAAACAAACACACAAACTAAATCTGAAACTACAAATACTAGTACAAACCAGCTGAAGTCTTCACTTGACTTACTGAGTACAACAAATCAGGATGTATAAAAAAACAAATACTTTGAAAAATACATTGAACAGGGATTCGCTTTGACTGGTGGGTTTTCAGCACATCTACTGAATACATATCTAATCTCAGACAGACACCTGGAAAGAGCAGAAGCAGCAGCGGTAGTGTCTGATTTGGTCTGCAAATAAATAAGTGTCATCAGCATAGCAGTGAAACACAGGTCCATGATATCAAATTATCTGATCGAGAGACAACAGATAGTCAAGGTCCCAGCACAGATCCTCAAAACACTCTGGGTAAGGTGGACATCACCAGAGAAATTTAAACCAATGAAATTTCCAAGTTGTCCAGTAGGATGCTATGATTAACAGTACCATAATATACAATCAGAAGAAGAAGAATATGAGGTCACTCAAAAGTCATGAACCATTATCAAATAACTAATTTATCTAAACATGGGCTATTTCATTGCTGTGTCTGTTTAAACCCTATAAAGACTCAAAGAGCACATCAGATTCAAGGTTTAAAATTACAACAAAAGATCATCGAAATTAATTATTCAAAGATTCCATAATTTTTGTGATATTTTAGAATGCTATTAAACATTCTGAAACTGAATATAATTTTTTGCTATTATTATTAATAATTGCTGTTTGCACTTCTTATTTTTGAATATCATGTATTTTATATTCTGTTGTTGTTTTATAACCTAATAAGATAGCTTGGCCCTTAGTGGCAGAATATTTAAATCTGTTGGTTTAATTATTATGTTTTATTAGAGTTTGTGGTCTAGTGAGCCACTGTAATTAAATTGAAGTGCATCCATGGAAACCTAGTTCTTATGAGATGGGAAAAGAAAGATAACATGGAGTATTGCCTCTGATTGCTGATTTTATTTGTACTGTGCTAGTGCAGACATTGCCGCTAATTCAACTGTCTGAAAGGAAATGTAATCATGGATAAATCCCTAATTGTCCTGATTTTGTCCCAGAGAAATCATACAGAAGCTCATACCAGAATAGCAGAACACAGATTAAAGATGCTTCACTAAAGTGTAACAAAGTAATCTCAAATGTTTCAATCAGTAAAGAACAAATACAGCATACTTTGCCAGGCTGAGTTGTGTCGTTTATTTGTAAAATATTTTCGATGCCCTTGCTCAATCAGTATGATCCTATTCTTCACAGAATCATGTCAAAAAAAGGATGTCTTAAAATTTGCTTATCTATTTATGATCATTGTAGGAAGCAGATCTTGCACATGTCTTGCACACCTACTAATAACCATTTATTTTAATACTTTGAAGATGTCTGGCAAATGTAAGAAATAATACGAGACTCTCACAGAACAAAAACTGTAATACTTTCAAGAAATAACAGGAGTATCTAGTATTTCTGTCTACTAATCTGAACAAGCACAACAAGCCTCATCTACAGAATTTAATCACGCAATAGGTACAGTATCACTGTCTTCTGATGTATGCAATGTGCTGTCCAAATTCATATGAATGAAATGAAAGCATGTGACCACCTACCCACACACCTTGGCAGAGGTGCACTCCAAACACGCCGGCCACCTCCTAAACAGGTGATCTTGTTATTGCCTTCAAGTCTGTAGCCAGGGAAGCAGGAAAATATTAAGGAGTCCCCAACTCCAAACTGGAAGCCAATTCTCCTACTGTACGCTGGAACTCCGGGATCATCACAAGGTTCAAGATTGTATTCTGTAAACAAAGTACTAGAGTCACTTATGGGAGACAGCTGAGGGGGGTGATAAATTTAAATACAGTTTAACAGACTAATAGGGGAGAAGATGTGTACGTTATTGCAGAGTGTCCGTTACATTATGAACGTCATGTTTTCAGCCCCAAAATACACTATTACAAGTAAATATACAGTATACCTGTTTACATACCTTCTGGATCTTCTATCTTATTTTTTAATAGCTGCAATACAGCTGCAATCAACACAGTCAATAAAAATCCTTTGTGTGTCTTTCATGTAGCATAAATAAACAGTATTCTATATAATTTGCTGAAGCACATGAAACAAACACACTTCATAAATGATTGACATACCCCTATAGGACATTACTAATATAACTTAATTTTAAAACTATGTAGTATGAAGTTGTGAATATCTGAATATCTGAAGTACTACAAATTAGGAGTTGCATCTTTCCACTTTATTTTCATTTATTCCATTTCCATTCCATATCCATTTTATTCCATTTTATTCCTTTAAATCAAGAAGCAGGTGGTTTGTTGATTCTACTATGGATGAATGGTTTCAATCTCACATCAAAAACAGAAAAAATAATAAATATAATAAAGATAAAAGGATTATTTATTAATGTTACAACCCCAAGTATCTAGGGATAAAGGGGTGTAACATTTAGGATAGTTGAGTACAGAAGATAACCCAAAACACACGGTCTTTGGCGTATTCAAACACCCTAGTTAACCTTCACTGACTACCCAAAATCCTAGAAGACCAAAATGACACTCACCCGTACTAAACTAGTGTTACTAATACAGAGATCAACTACGTGTGCAGAATGTACCCAACAACCTAAACTAACCTTATACACAAAAGTTCACACAAATACACAAGTGAACTACGAATACCAATAAGGGAAAACAAGAGTAGACAACAGGAACAGGGTAAAAAAGAACACAGAGGCTGATATAACACGTTAGGGCAAGGTAATGGCAAAATAAACGATAAACACAAACAAACACAAGTACAAGGAGATGAACACAAACTAAACTAAACTAAACTAAACTAAACTAAACTAAACTAAACTAAACTAAACTAAACTAAACTAAACTAAACTAAACTAAACTAAACTAAACTAAACTAAACTAAGGCTAAGCCAAATGGCACTGAAGTCAAAAGAAAGGCCCCTTCATTCTGAAAACCCCCAAGTTATATACTGAATAAGCTGTGTCCTGATTGGCCGAGAAGCTGATTGATGATGATGCAATACGGAAACAATGATGAAATGATGGACCAATGAGGGAGGGAGAACAATCAAAGTCAGGAAGTGTGGAACGTGTGGAACACACTAGGACATTACAATGGATATAGCACTCAGTTAATTGTTGTGTTTGTATGCACTGCAAACAAACAAATGTTTCTCTTGAATACTGTCAAGGAAGTAAGGTGTTCAAGCACACATTCCTTGAACTGTATGTGTAGTCTAAAATATTTGTTGAACACAAGAAAAGCTGAAAAATGGGAAAGTCTCAGACTTACTGCAAACTGTGATTATAAAGACCAATAGTACACTTCTAAGATATTACATTGGCAATCATTACGTAATGATATTCAACACGTGCATGTTTAACGACTATGGTACGAGACAGATGGATCAGGGTAATGCACCCCATAATTGCCTTCAGATGGCTGTTACAAAAGCCAGAACACACCCCTGAGGCAGGTACTGTGAGGTACCGTGCAGATGCCATGCATTCATCTGTGCTAATGATGGGAATATTACATACTAAGCTTGGGATTTTCATTTGCATCCTCCAAACAGTCCCACGATGTTACTGGACCAAAGTAAAGAGCCTGAAATCTTGAATGATCAAGGTGTATACTCTAATTTTGGAATATTTTATCCACCATTTATTTGGGTATTTTGTTATATTTTACATCTTATACTGTAGCTCAACAATTTACAACTTTGTGATTCTATACAGCTTTTTTTGTTGGGTAAAATTTATTTGGGAGTGCATTTAGAGACTCCAGATTTTACATCTTTACATATTTGACAATCTATTATTTTCCCTGCTTTAGGGAAAATGATTTCACTTCAACTATTATGTGAGCGGCTGGTCAGAAGATAGTTAGCAGTTGTTACAGAAAGCTAAGAACATGATGGAGAAAGTGTTCCTATAATATTCCTTATTATCGGGCCCACCTGTGCTTATCATGTATCATCATTCATTTGTGGATACTGGGCGCATCTGAAACAGCACATTGGGGAAAAAAAAAGAAGAAAGCAAATGAAAGCACTCTCACCTGAAAAAGTAATGTTAAAGCCTTCGTATGACATGGAGAAGTCGGAAACGAACCGCAGCTGTGCACTGAAAGTGCCGAACAGGCCTGCTTTGATGGAGGGCGGCAGGACAGAGCCAGTCAGCCTTGCGACAGGCTCCGTAAAGCTTCCGTCTTCCGTGATCAGCAAATAGTCGTGAGAATCCTCCAGGTGAAAGGTGTGAAAAAAAAGCTGTACTCCTGGAAATGTGAGAGAAGACAATTGGGGGGTTTGGGAACTCGCTGAAGCCATGAAGTAGACGCAGATTTATAATTCATAACCCTCCTTATAGCCTAGTAGTTAGTGTTGATTGAAACTATGTTCTGCCTGTCTTGGCTGTAAGTTTCAATCAACACTAACTACATGCCTAAGCACATTAAATCATAATTACTCTCCAGATTAGCTGATGATACAAGTGCAGTTGTATCATCTAAATGCAGCTATTAATATTTATGTTGCATGCAACATTCTGGAAGATATTGTCAATTAATTTTTATATGAGAGATGTTTTCATTTTCCTTCCACTTTTCTGGCAACTCTGACTGCATGGCAGAAATCAGTAGAAAAAGAATAAAAATAAAGCACTTCATTTTGTTCTAACCCTGCACATAATAAATGACAGTCAGTTTCAAACGCACAGTGTAAGAGGATAACATATGCTGACGTCTTCAGCTTTACTCCATCATCCTTTTAAAGGGATTTAAATCATTGCTCTTACCTTTTCCATGAGATACCTCAATGGTCCAAGTGCAGTTCAAAGAATTTGGATAGAAATCCGGAAACCCAGGTGACAGCACAGTACCACTTCTTCCATGAATGTAACCACCGCACAAAGCTTTCCAGAAAGAACACATAATATACAGTACAGAACATTGTAAGAGTTGAAAAGGAATACAAGCTTATCTACGCTAAACATGAGTGGAAACATCAGCATTTCATTTCACTATGCAAATATACTGTAATCTTATAATAAAAGAGCAGAAATGTGGATATAAGTATAGGAAAAATATTATGGCAGTAGGAATTCAATTGTTATTGTTTCAAGCTGAAACTAAAAAGAAGTGTGTTTAGGACTGAAATCAAGGAGATTTTCTTTACGCAAAGAGTTATGGATGCAATGGGTCCAACCATTTTTCCTGTGTTTCTTCCTGAAAAGGCAGGATGAGATCCTAGGATAGGCTACTAGCATCCAAATGAGCAAAATGGAGCTAATGGTCTCCTCTCATCTGTAACTTTTTTTTTCTCCTTTTCTGTACAAGATAATATAACAGTCAACATCACAGATATTATCAAATATGCACTATATAGTGCATGTACTGTATATATATATATGCAGCTTCAGTTCAATTTTTGTACAAGTTGCATTAATGGTGAGAAACTACAACATTAAAAACATTTTGTCCATAATCTACTATATCTATTCTACATTTTGAGAAGTATATTCTTATAGAAACATTATCCCTAAGTACAGTCTTCCTGATAGGGTAAGGAATAGCTTACATACATGAAAAACTTTATGAAAATAGCTGAAGTGTATCCAAAAGAAAACTTAATAAATAGTAAACTATTAACTAGTAAAAACCCCAAAACCTGCTGAATTCATCATTCATAGAGCATGATAAGAAAAGCAGAAACTCTTATTTGCAAGGTCAGAAAATGGAAAGAAAAATAATTTTATTCTACTCCTACACCCACCCACTGAGGAAAAAATAAAGCAACTGAAGGTGATACTAAAACTACTATTTGCTGTGTTGTCAGTACTTTCTACTTATTTGACTATGATAATGTAAGAAATTGATTAATAAATATAAACCAGTGAGGCAAAGGGGGACTGGGGAATGGAGTGTTGAATTGTTTTATTTGGTAACAAATCTAAAAAGGTAAATTGACTATAACACAATTTTATCTCGAATATTTTATAAGTTTATTTATTTTAATATATCTCTTGCTTAAGATTTCACACACCTAATGGTATGCATTTTCAACATTTTATATTTTATCATATCTTCTGTCAATATATCAAGCTGCATTATGTCTTGGGCTGTGGAATGATTGGTGATGACTGCACAGGTAATACGCTGTATAAATCACCATATATCCCAGAGGTATAAATCGTTATTCAATCACTAAGACTGTCTTCATGAAACAAACAAGCATCACTTAATTACAAGAAAGCCCACCAGGCGACTATGTGCATTTAGTAAGACTCATCCCCCTAACCTGTTCATTTCTTCAGCAGAAATGAATGGGACATTGGTGACATTCATCTTGTGTTTTATGTCATTTCACCCAATTGTTTCCCAGTGATTAGAATCTTTTGCTGACAGGCACTGAATTCAATAACCTCAACAAGCATTTAATTTGGAGCAATACACTGACAAAAAGTACACATGATAAACCTTTAGGATCCTAGCAAAGAAAGATTAAGATACTTTTCTTAGTAATTAGTGATTCTAGACATGAACGGTGCAGTCGTACAAATACCTAGGGGTACACCTGGATGATAAACTGGAGTGGACTGCTCACACTGACGCCCTGTACAGGAAAGGTCAGAGCCTATTTTTTTTTTAGGAGGCCAGGGTCCTTTGGTGTGTGTGGAACACTGCTACACATTTTTTTTGAATCAGTGGTGGAAGCGGCCATCTTCTACGCTGTTGTGTGCCGGGGCAGCAGCATCATGGCAAGAGATGTAAATAGGCTCATTAAATTCATCAAGAAGGCTGGATCTGTTTTGGGGCTGAGCCTAGACCCCTTGGAGGTGGTGGTAGAGAGGAGAATACTGTCCAAGCCATCATGAACAACGCCTCTCATCCGCTACATGGGACTGCTATTAGACAGCGGAGCACTTTTAGTAACAGGCTGCTCCAGCTACAGTGTTCAAGGGAACGTTTTCTTAAGTTCTTCCTCCCAGCGGGTGTCAGGGTGTATAACACTGCCCCAGGCTAGGACTGCTAGCCCTTCATCTGCTCATCTATAAACAGCATGTTGCACTCATGTACTTTTGGACACTGCATTGATATACTGTTTTTACTGTGGTATTTTCAATTTGTACCTACCTATGTGCATTTTGCACATCTTTTACTGTTTTACAGTGACTATTAACATATTTTGCACACATCTGTTTTTTCTAATTCTTTTTATTTTATTTTGTATTCTATATACTTATTTAATTACTCTAATGTTGTAGTTTACTTTTAATTTTAGCCTATCTCAATGTCTGTCTTGTTTGATGTCTGTCTTGCCTTTCTTGTGCTGGGCTGCTGTAACACCTCAATTTCCCTTCGGGATTAATAAAGTCTTATCTTATCTCTTATCTTAGTTTAGGCTTGTGTCATTGTAGTGTTACAGTGAGGAGTGAAATGCAGGGACATTTAGACACACTCTCTGTCCACATAGAGGGACTGTTTATGACAGCAGATGATGCTGACAAACAGCATGGACTCCAGAATTTAACACCTAGGATTTATGATACCAGCCCAAGACTACTGAATCTGAACAAAATAGCTTAAGTGTTCAGAAAACCATAGGAATGTTTCCTAGGTATTATAATATAAGTTCCTATACTGTCTTAAAACACTGATGTGAAAAAGGAATCAATGACCATCTCTTGCTCCAAGACACATTGACCTCAATCAGTGGCATGACTTCAGTGGGCTTTTCATGAAACCAGATGCTGTGTGCAAGTGTGCTTTTCTAAGATTTATGTAAATATTGCCCTCGCCATTGGTGAGGTTTAATTTCTTCTTAATCAGAGTATTTGAATGTCTACTCCCTGAGGTCACAAATAGTGCTGAAACATGATGTGCTCTAGGCAAGAAGTACTCAGATAGTAAGAGCAATGTTTATTTTGGCGATGCAATGTGAATGAAATTGCATGTAAATGACTGATGTGTGGCAGTATTATAGCATAAAGAATTATAATAGAAACACAGAACACCAGGAATAATTCTTCAATACGTCTTATGCAGGGTTTCTATGGTTGACATTTATATTAAAGTCAGAAAAATCTAAAAAATCTTTTATCATTTTTTTACACAGCGCTTAAGATGGGACGTGTTAGGAAATGGGGATATTCCCAATAAGTAACAGCTGCAGCTCAGACCTTCAGGCAATTGTCATTATTGCCGGAGAGAAACGTTGGCAGTGAGTAATGTGTAACTGGACTGCTTATGGCAAGAATCCAGATTTTTGCAGGCAATAAAATGTATTGGTACATATACAGCATAAAAAGTGTCTGAATATGAGATATTAAAGTCAAATAGGAAAAGAAGTGATTTAAACGGGAAGGCAGAGATTCAGCTCATGAATCACCCTCACAGAGAATCATGCCCACTGCTGTCTGTGATGAAGATGACTGTAAGATATGAGTAGATTCAGCAACAGACGAGACATACAAAGGCCTTATTGGACTTATTTAAGCAAGGTTCTCACTATATACATAATGTAAAATACGTATACATAAAAGTTAATTCCCTTTATACATATAATACATTACACTTTCATTTCTTGTGAACCCCTTCAGCCAATAAAAAAATTCAATTCAATTCTAGGTTCTGTAGCCTGGTCGTGAATTGATTGAAGATATCCTATTCAGGCTATTTCCTCAAGAAAATTACTTATTTCTACAGAGCATCACAGAACCAGCCTCACTGTGCTTTTTTGGAACAATGGAGCAGATGCAGTGTGGAAGCAAGATTTTTTCATTAAGTTCCATGAAAGGGAATGAGTGTAGTCTCTGGTGACTCCACGATATTTTTATAATTACACTTTCAGCCTTCCAGAACGAGGGAATCTCACCATCGCAGCTGGGCAGTGCGTGGTTCCACTGATGGCTCCTCTCACAGACAAGAGGCTCTTCATCGCTGAGAGTATATCCTTGATCACAGCTGAATGTCACTCTGGACCCAATTGCAAAGCTGTTGCCGTGACGTTTTCCATTTACAGGAATACCGGGATCTAAACAGGAATCTGATTCCATCATGATGCCTGCAGAAACAAAGAAACAAATAAGAAAAGATGGCCATGTGTAGTATTCACCATAACTTAGAAAAGATGTAGGATATCTGCTACTGATCACGGAGATGACGATAATAGCATAGTTTTAAAAATGAAGTAAAGCAGTAGATGGCTGTATTGTCTTTAGGAGTCGGATTCCTTATTGTGATCCGATTGCAAAAAACTGCAACAAAATTGAAGAAGAGTGTATCTGTAGAAACTGTGGCTCATGTCATTCCAGTTTTCCTTGCTTTGCACTTCTCAGTTAACTAGCTGAATTAGCAGAGAACTCAGTGTGGTCATGTGTCAGGAACATACGGCTTTTACTTACATTAATGTCACTCTAATTGGTACTATATGGGAGTGCTAAATCCACTAAATGTCAACATTTGCTGACATACCTTGGTAGAAAATAAACATTTGTTTATCAAGAATCTTACAGGAGTGCCTTTTAAATCAAGTTTTTGTTCCTGCAGAGTCATCAAGTACTGTATATAAATCATTGCATTGCAATATAACAGCATATAATACCCTTCATCTCAAAGACATGATTGCAATGCGTCTTCCATGACATTCTGTCATATGGCTGTCTGATAGAAATACTTCAATACACAGGTTATAAAACTAAACGTTTTTCCCAGAGGAACAAATGAGCATGATCATATTTGTAACAACAGATGAACTATATACTGTATAATAAGAATGATGTTACATTATTTTCTCAAAGCAAGATATACTGTTTTAAGAATGTGTATATTTAATCTAAACACTATTAAACATTAACCAAAATGTACATTTCCAATTATAAAACATCTTTGTGATAATAATACATTACAACTATTTTGTGTTTTCTACCAATTTATGTACAAAATTATATATTTTAAAATTGAAAGGGTTAAGGAATAAGTTATATACTGCTGGAAGGTGGTATTTGCAGATTTATTCTAATACATTTGTATATCTTGTTACTGTATAAAAATTGCAAGAGGAAAAAAAAAAACTAGAAAGTGCTTACACTTATAAAAATACCAGTAAAATCAAGAGCGATATACAATATTCTTTAAAACAGTGTCAAGAAAAAAGAAATCCTAACTTTGTTATTGGTAAAAAAACAGGCCATTTTCCAAAAGCCGTCACAGTGCAGAGCACATCTGAACTGTGAAAAAAATCCATTAGCTGATACATTTTTTGCAAAATAAACGGACGCTTTCAAATTCACTGCTTTATGATTAAGGAGGCCATCCTTTGAGACAGAACCTTCCTGTGACTGAGAAGGAACTCCAAGTCCACATCAAGAACTCACTTTCATATCGAATCTGGAAGCCCACGCTGGAGCGGCTGTTGTCCGTGGTGAACAGGAGGTACATGTGATTACTGGTGCTAATGAGGAAATGAGGAGCCTGAGTGCCATGGTATTCCCCTATTAATGGCGAGGAGTTAGCAGGCCCATCTCGGATCTCTAAAGTGTCATAGTTAACTTCAGTCTGAAACCTGAAAACAAAATTAAAAACTGTTTTTAAATGAGGCAGCCGATGGAAAATCCTTACAGTGTCTTAAATAATTTGGTTACTGAGTTAAATTCTCCATATAAACATCTGCTTTGTAACATTCAAACAGGAGATAGGCGTGTTGTTAAAAACTGCGGTTGCATCTGAATATTTGTTTTTAAACTGTTTTGTAACAAGCTTCTGTCCCTCCATTCTCTTTTATGGTAACTGCTTGTTCTTGTAGGAATTATGGCAACTGTGAGAGTGCAGCCCAGCCTGGACCTCTGGGGCAAGGAGCTGCTGCTCTTGGCCACGAGACCAGCTGCTTGAAGACAATTTGTCAGGTGACAGTTTAAAAACCAGGAAGGGGCAGCTTTCTGGGTGGGTCAATCTGTTTTTTAAAGATCCCGTTATGACATGCCTAATGGGCTGTCACAAAACCCAGACTCCATCCCCAGAAACACAGGGCATACGCCAGGGCTGCTAGCATATAACCACTCTTGTCCTGGACGGGATCTGTCTGTTGCAGGACCACAAAGAAAGGGGCAATTTAGACTAGACCATTAAACCTAGCTAACGTGTCTGTGGGAAATTGGAAAAATCCAGTGCCTCTAAAGAAAACACACATAAATATTGGAAGAATAATTTAATCGTTACACATATGGCACCCCAGCCAGGAATTGAACCCAAGATTTAAGAGCTGTGAGGCAGCAACACTAACACCCTAAATTTCCCTTAAGATAATAAGGACCTCAGGATGTGCTACTCCACTATATCCATGTATTAGAGCCATTTGTCACTTCACATACTGCCAGCTCCACAGTGACATTCAGGAGAGTTATTGCCAACTGGGGAGAAATACATTTCTCATTCATAAGAATGCCCACAGAAGTACAGAAGGCACCTCCCAGAATGCCCTCTCCATATTGGCAGCACTCAGCCAAAAGCACACTACTGCTAATTACATGACCTGGGCACAAACCAGCAAAGGAATATTGTAAGGCTTTAATTTCATGTACCAGTAGTGCATAGCAAGAACAAAAGTGAAATTAGATACCTTAATTGCTCGTAACCAAGACTATCAAAGTCTTGTCCTATTAAAGACATGCAGCTTTTTTCACAACATACTGTCTGCGATAAGTTAAAATTGACGTATGCTATGTTTTTTTTTTAATACAGAGGAAACAAAAAGGTTAAATAAGATAATTAAGACCTTTCAAAGGATATTTTGATGGCATGGTCCTTTCTTGCTTCAATGACCCATTCGCAGTTTAATGAGTCCTTATAGTACCCTGGCCACCCGGGGGACAGAAGGACGCCTGCTGGGGCTGTTAAATGACCACCACAAGGGGCTGAAACCGAACAGAAGAAAACACAGTGAGGATGATGCTGAGTATTCTCCGCCACTGCACAGCATGACTTCAGCATTTCAGCTCAAATGAGCTGTTTTAGTTCAGTCATGCCGTCCGCAACAGGCATTGAGGGACCCAGTGAACTGGCTGAACTCGAGACAGCATGCATACATTTTAAATCCAGGCACCCATCACATAAATAACAATAAAATGCGAACTTCTTAAAATATTTTTTAACGACCCACATTAATATAATAGTAAATTTAATTAATAATACAGTTATTGACCACACATATGCAAATATTAATGTGATTATTTTTTTTTCTTGATGACTAGTGTTAGAAGAATATATATTTATTTACCATCCTAGAGGAATTGAGAATTTATATTCTCATTCATCTCTTAATATTAAAATAGTCATTGGGGTTTTTGTTTGAACTTGTACATTTTGGTACACACACTACTTAGAAAAAACATTGTTAAAGTCAGCATCAGCTACGTGTTTTAAAATAATATTAATTTAATTTGATACGATAAAAATAAAAGCACAAAAGCAAGAACAGCTTTTGTTACAGTTCTACAGCAAATATTCATCATGAGGAAGTGTACAAAGGATGACAAATAGAATCTAAAATGGTAAGTTGGGTTTCAAGTGACAAAACTTGTGTAAAATTTTTGTTATTGTTTTAACTGGAATTTATGATTGAAGTTTGGGAGAAATACAGATTCCTGTTTCTGCCAATCATCAGCTCACTAGGGTATAAACAAAAGTTTTTAGACCAGCATTTCCTACATTCACTGTGCTAATACGAAAGCAACAGTTACTGTATCTAGTGTCACTCCTACATGCTGCTTTCTATAAACTTGACTGAACAATTGGCCACTACTCTACAAGCTGTATTTCAGCAGTGCCTGCCATCTAAACCTGTCAATGCTCCCTCATCGATGACTTTGTCCTGCTACGTCCTGAACCCATTGAAAAGATTTACAAGTAGTGTATCAGGTGGCAAATATAGGAGGCAATGGCTAGCTGCCCAGACTCCTTAACCTATGTTAACCTTAAAATAACAAAAATAATCCCTCCAGACTTCTTCCACCTTTTCAGACCAATGGATCAACAATAATATCTGAGGCATTTTGCAGATGTGATGGAAATTGGCCAAAGTCAAATCTGCCACAAAGTATTATAATTATCGAACAAAGCAGTCGTGACCAAGTGTATATCCTCACTACTCAGTATGGAGACTAGCTTCCATCGGATATGATACTGGAAGTACAGCCTGATACTAAAACAGCCCTGCCTTCTCTCTTGTGTGAAGTTATTTGCTATTGTCATATCTATTAGACATGACATGTAAGAAGTAAGATATTATTTCTTAAAGATTTCTTTAGAAGCACAACCTACCACTTTTCAAATTCCACTATTACACATGCCATTATCTGCTATGTGACTGTAGCATTAGATATTTAACATTGTAATGATTGAAGAGATTGATTTGGATGAAGATATCCTTGTACATTGTCTCTAAACAAAACACAATATAAAAGTCTATGTAAATAATATTCCTCAATCAAATACCTTGCTATACATGTGAGTTCCTCCATAAAAGATGTAGTAAATTACTGTAACCATCACATATGTTTACAGTTTCTGAAGAGGAAAATCCAATAACATTCTGTAATTATAAAAACCTACCACAAAACCCAAAGGCACTTTCTGTAAAATTATACAAGCTACAGCTACATTAAAACAAAACACATCCTCACAGGTTAGCTCTAAATTCCCCTAGTGGTCTCCCAACACCAAACAAAATGAACATACTGCAGTTTTCCTTTACTGCATATTATGTTTACTTAATAGTGTGAAAATACATATCTACCTTCACATCTAGGGACAGCTGAATTCCAGACGACATTACCATCCTGCATCACACATGTTATTGACTCAGATCCTTGCGTTTTTATAAAGCCTTCATCACAGCTGAAAGATACTGAACTCCCCAGTAGAAACCTGTCACCGAATCGCTGGCCATTAATGGGGATGCCTGGGTCATGGCACTCATTCTGCCCAAAAGCTGGAGAGGGAGAGAGAAACAAATACAAACTCTCATTAGTTGACAGGCAGAAGCAGAAACAGTCTTTTTGTTGAACCTGCATTTGTACTTTGAATACTGCACCAGTGCCAAGACTTTCTTATTGGCTGTTTGTTTGTTTCAAATAAAGCAAGGAAACCTCCTGAATTTTGGAAAAATCAAAAGTTGGAGTGGAGTTATCTTCAAATGTCCACTGAACTACACTACAATAAGTAGTGATATTCGACAACAATGTAGACCCGGACATTTTGCTAAAGCACTTAGAGAGAGATACTTTGTATAAAGGCACCACAGCAGTACCCCAATCAAATTCTGATCCCATAATTTTTCCAAATCCGAGTTCAGGGCTCTATTTGCAAGTCTACATTGTTCCTTGTCCTGTACATTAGGCCTAAAAATCATACACATTTTTCACAGGCACAATGAAGAGCAAAAGTAAACAAATTAGGAATACAGCAGTACAGCTCTAAAGTAAAGGACAACAACCTCACAAGTCATACAAGTTCTATTTCTGATTACAGTAGGACAAACATGTGCTTACAAAACTGTTACAGTTCTTTCAAAGAAGGCCAGCAGTTTTATACTACAGCAGAAACAATTTGGTATACTATAGTGAGTGAAGTGAGTGATTATGGACAGTTGTAACAACAATGTTCATCCTCTTAAGTTCAACTCAGTATAGTATCAGTGTAATTCAGCACAATCTAGCTATTCCCACTTGCAAACAGTCTTGATCATTTTATATTTGTGTGTGTTTATCTACAGTATATTGATCAGTAATGAGTATTTTTAACGCGACTGTTGCAGGCTTGGACTTTTTGATTTTGGATAAATTAAAAGAATATAAACATACACTGCAAGTATAAAAAGTGCATAGCATGAGCCCACAAGAAATAGTTACTTTCTTATACTAATGGAATGATATAACTCTTAAGCTAGTAACAAAAAGTGAATATAATTTTGCAAGGGAGCCAAAATCCTTTTGAAAGTTATCCTGTTAGTGGTTTTATCACAGTGTGCATTAGCTTCTAAAAGGACTGAATGTTTCAGAAGAGAATTTGTTAAACAAAGATAAGGACATTTATATTTTATGGGCTGACCTCCTTTGTTCGAGGTAACAAGAAAAATACATGCACATCACAACAGAAAGACAAAAAGTATTTCAATAGCTCGGGAAAAAACAGTTAATTGTGGTCACTTTCTCTTCTTCTTCTAAGTAATTCATGAATGATGAGCAAATCAAAAGATGATAATGAACTTTATTTTTTGTGCTAAATTGAACGGATACACAGATTAAAAGTAACTGTTGGCACAGAATTGGCAGTGAGCAGTTTTGACTGGTTTCCACTTATGGTTGGCTTTTAGAAATGGGAAGAGTAATGTTTTACAATTTGCAGCTGCTTTCTGATGCTGAATTTCAAAAGTAAAATATACATTTATTTTCAACTATAAAACTAACCAAGCTTGGTCAGAATCTATAGCTAGCAATGCTGAACCATGGGGTTTTGACATTAAAGAAATGATGTTTGGGAGCTATCACAATCTTTGATGCATTGCATCAGGTTAACTGGGTATCTGGGTTGTGTGACGTTTTCAACAAAGCGTGAGAAAGTGAGGCTGAACAGACAGGGATTATCCTTTCATAACATAAATAAAAGGGAAAACAGTTTAAAAGAAGATCCATGTTAATCTTAATGTCTCAGTTTTTCACCAAGGGAGACTACAAACAACTCTTTGCATAATAATATTCAATGGAAAGCAGTAAACTCATCTTGACAGGCAGCTTACTGACAAAGTACATGAATTCAATGGTGGATTGCCCTTTATTTATCTTATCTTTGAGATTATTCTGTTATCTTTAAAATATGTCGATTTTTAAGCATTTTCATTGTAATGCCTGCCATAGCACATGAGGTGAAAGACAAATGCATATAACCTTCAATCAAAATAATATTTTGTAAGCATATATCTATAAAACAACAGTACTATATATTAATCTTAACAAATTCTACCCTTCTGCAATGACAGATTGCAAAAGGACTGTATGAGTTCGCAGCATTTGTCTCATCATCATAATTTATTCACGCAACTTTGAACGTGTTAAATGAGCAAAATGTCAGGCTCGCTCCTGTTGGAGCTCTGAGGAGCTGTCACTCAGTGCCGGTTGCCAAGGAGATGCATTCTGACAGGAAACCTGAATCACCTGTGAATAATGTACAGCCATGCCCGCCTCAGGTGGATTCAGGATAGTTAAAACCTGCACTGACAATCCCTGGGGCTCTAGTATAGAGTCTACTCTCCAGCATGTGCTCAGATTCTCAGCGTCCTCTTTGCATTCTCTGCTCATGTAACTCTTGGACTCCTGTCCCCTCTTCGTCTCAACCTCAACTTTTGAATCACACCAACACTCTGCCTCTAAGTTTCAGACTTTTAGAGTTTTTCAGGACCTGGATTTCCTCAGTGCTTTGCTACAATGTCTTCCCTGCTTTGACCTTCACAAGTTTGGAAAATGACACCAGACCGTGCTTGTCTGCATAACGTGTTACTTGTACTGTACTTTCAGCCTGCTACCACACCACACTACCTGCAGCTTCCCTTTTGGCCTCTGTCTCGCCCTGCACATGGGTTCACCTTACAGTATGTCTCACAGCCATTGCTTAGTTCCACCTTAGGCAGCAGGTATGAAACAAAAACATTGGGTTTGTATCTGGTGTATATAAACAAACACAGTATATGCACATGCATAAACACAGCAGTTTGTTTTACATCAGATAACAAGACAGGGAAGAACAATATGAGGCATATTTACTTGTGTATGTTATGTTGAATCCTCTTCCTGTGTTGGAGTGGTCGGACTGAAACTCCAAGCGCATGATATGACCATTGCTGGCAATCTGTGAAGGAACATCTTTGCCAGAGAATGTTCCAAATGTAGTTGCTTCAGATATTCCTTCGTCCTTCACTGTTAAGTAGTCAAATTGGGGCTCCACGTCAAAATCACTGAAGATCAGATGTATTCTGCTACCTGGCTCTGCAATAATCAGCCATACACAGTTCATGTTGTTTCCATACTCATCTGGGTAATTGGGAGACAGGATGATCCCCGACGGAGCCGTGAAATTAAAAAAGCAGGAGACTGCACAAAGGGAAGAACATAATAATCTGTCACTGGTTTGCAACTGTTTATAGGAACTTTACATTACTGCTATATCTGCATCATTCCCCCAAAGACACTATCCAGTATAACTGAAGACCCATCCTTTTATTAATCAATTTATGTCTTTTTATTCTGCAACAAACTTTTGAGTAGGTGTACAGTTAGCATTTCTATCCCTCTGGATCTCAAAGAAACCCATGTTCTGATAATTATAACCCCTTCTGCATGAAAGAGACTAAAAGCCATAACAAAAGAGCTACTGCTGCAGGTATCACCGAACAACAGAACATCTGGGATTCCGAATATCTGCCTGATTAATTCGATCCATTTTCAAAAATCCAAAAGTGCCCAGTAGCAAAGCAGAGTGCTAATAACACTATATACAATGAGTGCTCCTGGGCTGATAATGAAATGTCTGACATCTGTATCCAACAAACTATAACACTAAAATTACACCTGTCTATTTTATTTATTTACAACCTAGGGGCATATCTAATGTAATTCTATCATGAAAACTTGATCTACATAACACAACTGACTTACCTGCAAAGGGCACTGTGCCTTTCAACAAGTCAATCAAAACAGTTTTTATAGTACCTGTCATCTAACGATGGTAGATGCTTGCTTGTCTAATCGTTCATTCTCTATGGCAAAGCTGATTAATTACAGTAATGTATTTGAAATAACTCTTACAGACACAGCTGGGTTTGTTTCCAGACCACTGGTTATTTTGTTGGCAGGAGATTGTCCTTTCTCCGACCAATTCAAAAGCTGCCTGACACTCAAATGTCAGCATGTCCCCATGCAAAAAACTGCTACCAGTCCTCTTCCCATAGGCTGGAACTCCAGGGTCCCCACAACCACCTTTGTCAATTTCTGAAACATAGTGAGAGACAAATGAATGGATTGGGAAAACTTTACAGAAATGTCCTGCACTACGGTACAAAAGAGTTGTTACAGTATTTGTATGAAACAATGTGTAACAGTAGAGCTCAAGATTAAAAGGCAGTGTTTTTTTTTAAACTGCTCTATAGAATTTGGAAAGCTTGACACCAACACACATACCATATCGTAAAAAAATTGAATACAATTACAGTAATTAACGACTAGTTGAATATTTGGCGTGTTTATGCTGGTAAGAGCCATTTAACATTATTAATTTGTTTATTATTGTCAGTTTATGCAAATTAGGTAAATGTTAATTTGTACAGTATTCTGTCATGGAAACGCAGCTTCCATGTCAGTAAACCCTATTGATAAGTCAGAGAAAAAGGATGTCTTTTTTTTCTCTAGAAAAATATCAAAAACAGAAACCACATTTAAGAAACTAGCAAATACAAAAGACCACTACAATACTATGTTAAAATTATAGAATCAGTAAGCACTGATACAGTACATACAGACTGCTTAATATACAGTAAACCTTCGGCTTAACTCACAGCAAAGTTAATGGACAAAACCTGCTAAAGAGGAATTTTGTCTGTAAAATACCTGACTTTTCCTGTCGTAATGGACAGTGCAAAAATAAGAAAATAATAAATAACATCCTATGAACAACATACCTTTAAATAGGTCTAAAAAGCAAAAATGTCAATTTTGTACAATAGGGGTAGGTTGATGTCTTACAATGAGTGTTGCTGGTATTTCGTATGGTTCAGTGAATGCATGTAAAATAGACAAATAATAAAACCAGGTAAAAAATAAACACTATGTAGGTTTAATTCAGGAATAATTGATAGAAAAATAAGTCAAAAGAACTAGAAAGCTTCTTTTTCAACTGAAAAACATTTTTCATGATTTATCATGAATGATTTATCATTAGGCATTTGGCAGAAATAGACACCCCTACCCCATAACAATCCATTAACTGTAGTGTAATTGTTTCCTGTAATATAATGCACAAGATAGGGCATATTAATTGAACTTTACTGACAGCTTTTTGTTAATAAAAATGTACAAGATATTCAACAACTACAATAACTTGGTCTAGATTTTTTTTATCCATGACAGATTTATTTTCTTCTGTTTTGTAATTTGTATTTTATCTTAATGTTAGATTTTTTTATATTACTGCCACCTGCTCTTTAAAAGCATAGTTGCGTAAGAAGATTACTAAATTGATTGTTCCTTGTAATTATTCACCATGCCATCATCAGGATTATGTGGTTATAGGAAGCACTTGAATGCATCTTTAAAGATTCAAAATAAATTGAATTCCATTTTGTCACCTTTCATATAAACATGGAAGCTGTCGTGATTAATGCATACTCTATGGGTTAAACACAAAGGGGTAGGAGGGAATAGAAGTGTTCTTGCTCTTCAGGAAATTCAAGGTGAATTAACAGCAGATCTACAAATCATGCTTTGCCAGGCTTTAATGAATTTCTTTGGTCTCTTGGTACTCTATAGTTCCATGCTTGAGGAAGCTTTTGGCATCCTTTATTAAAAGATTAACAGGAATTAAGTCACTTGTCTGTGTCAAAAAATGCAGAGCAAGATTCTGATAGCTACCTAAAACCTATTAAGAACTACAGTACATCTTCTGCATGTTGTAAAAAGAACAGAAGCTTATAAACTTACCATCACATGGGAGTTTTTCAAAGGTTTAGGAGCAGACCACCAGACACAGTGAGCTTAGATTTGTTACTATTTTTTTCTTCCATTAAAAAGCAGAGCTTAAAAGGCAAAGCTCTTAGGAGTCTTCAAAACAGAAATGCCAATGTCTTGTCAGTAAACAAACATTTTATATTATCTCAAAATGTATAGGTCTGAACATTTCCTTAAACTGAATCATAATTTCAAATACTGTATGTATCCCAAGGGTAGAAATGGTTGATTTTTTTACATGATCTGAGACAGAATACAACCTAACATTAACTGTGGTTTGAAATTCAATGAAAGGTCAGGGCAGTGGTCTATATCCTAGGGTTTTCTGTAAAGGATAATACCGGTACAGCAACGGCACCGAAATTTCAAAACAAGACGGAGCAAAACAATGTAGGACAAGGCACTAAAACTCAGGCCTCAGCGCACTGCGCCCCAGATGATCCGTTTGATCACATTACGATGGATTTTATTAAATTAACACCATTTAATGGATACAAGTACTGCCTGGTGATCGTAGACATGTTTTCTAGATGGGTAGAAGTTTTTCCCTGTAAGCACGCTGATGCCAAAAATGTGGCTAAGCATCTACTCCAGGATGTCATTCCCCGATGGGGAATCCCAGGAAAACTTAGCTCGGATAATGGTACCCGCTTTGTGAACTGTGTCATTACCTTTCTGGCAGATCGCCTGGGTATTGATTTAAAACAGGTATAAATTTATGAATCATACTGTTAAGTCAAAGAAATTGAATGTATCTTGTTACATATGCACTGTAATGCCTCTAATTATGGAAATTAGTAACTGATCCTCTTTATATTATGGATTATAATATAAATAATAAACTATTACAATAATATAATTAAAATAAACTATGATTAAAAATGTGTTTCATTGTAACACAACAAAATATGGAGTGAAATGAATAAGTACTAGAAATAATTTCCAGAAGATATACTTATGGAAAGTTTTCACAAAAATAAGGTATTCCAATGTTTTGTTGGCCAGACTTGTCTGTGAACACCAAAACCTTTAATTCTGCCTCCCATGCATTAAAATGATCGATTACACTTTTTTTTATAGCATTCATTTTAATTATAGATACGTTATTTCTTTCCTTTGCATTGTTTCTGTTGATTGTTGACCAGAAGTATCTCATTCCGCAATATATTTCTATTTAAACTATACCTTTGCCATAGACATAGTGACAACTAAAGTCAGATTAATTTCTGAATACCTTAAAAATGTTCAGTTACTTCAGTTCCTCAGAGATCTTCACCATCTAAATGTATGTTGCCAGTCTAGTCTTTCCCTCTGTTTTCAGAGGGAAAATAGTTTTCTAAGAAGCCCCTGTATTATACAGTAACTACAGCAAACATGTAAATGGTTCCCTGTTCTCCATTCTATATAAATTAACAGTTCATTAGTGTTGACTGTTTTTTCTCAAAATATGAGGATCAATTGTAGAGCACGAGAAACATGATTGTTTTGAGAATATGGATATTTTTCTTAAAAAGGATTGTTGTCAAGTACTTTCAAAATAACTACTTTTGCTGTAGTTCTCCAATAAAATGTCTTATGTTGACATTTCAGAACAGAAAATATTAACCATCTGCATTGGAAGGTCTTCAGTTCAGACGATCATTAATAATCGGAAACACATGAGGTCAATAAACAAATTAATGACATCAGAATCCAGGTAAATCAATTGTAGCTGATACTGTATCTTTTTAAATGCATTTAAACCTCATTAAACTTTTGATAAAGAATTTATATAAGACAACACAATCCGTTCAAATCAAAGTACTCACAGTTGATATGTATATTGTTTCTATACGATAATTATGTACTGTAGTATGTTGCTTTCAAAAGCATAATGCTTAATTCTCAAAACATCCAAGAATCAACCACAAGTCTATGGCTTCTCACTGTAGAAGACATTGTGTTTATCACCACCATCGGTTTGGAATACACTGAAAAATTCAATGCCCTGATATACAGTACGAGAGAGCTAACATTTTGATATTAAGTTTGTTGAGTCTAAAATTTTCATTCTTTTGAGTAACACGAAATAACATAACTTGTGAACCCTGCCTGATCTTGCTTTGAACTAACTGACAGAATTGCAGTTTTGCCCAGTCATAACCCAGGTCAGCCTAGCCTAATATTTCTCTCCTACCGAGATCAGCTCTAATGAAGATTGTAAACCAAGTGTGTTCTGAAATTGTATTTTTATTGAGATAATTCAAATAAGTAAATTCATGTAGAGCAATGAGCTGTAAACCAGCAGGAGTTTTTGGTTTATGTTCCCTTGAAACTTGAAGAAATTCTGAAAAAAAAATGTGTTCAGTTCAAGTGCAGGTTTGGATAATTGTTACTTCTTTTGAAAGGATCAGCAGTTAATACACTTCACCATGGCCGTTTCTCTGATGAAAATATTGCCAAATCATCTGATGTCTTGCTGATCTATCACATTTTGTTTGTCAAAGCGTTCCCTTGTCAAGTTACATTTTGATTCTACTTACTCTGAAGTACTTTTCGATTTGTAACAGGTATTCTGGTCCTATGAGCCCTCTGAATGCAATGTCATCGCCCATGTCCTGATGCACTCCATTGGTTTTCATGTATCTGATATTGTACTGTGCAAAGCAACCAATGAAACTGATGAAAGGGCTCTTCCTAATTACTGTTAAATACTACATCTGTTCAGTTGCACACTATACTAATTCCAAAGATACACTCACTTTAAGCCAGTTTCTCAGAACAAAATAAGTTTGATTTCTGTACTTAAAAAAATGTTAACACACAAAGCTTTGTATTTCAAAGAATGTAAACAAAACCCAAAGCAGCAAAATGAGATTTTGACCGTATATTTTCTCTTTCCAAGAGAAAAGCACCTTAAAAACACTCACTGCTCCTCATTCATAAAATGTGTATGGCCATGTCAAGTCACTGGGGCATTCTTTCTGAGGTAGAAAACAACACACAAAAAAGATGAGTATCTTTCAGCGTGCAATGTAACTATGTAACTATGATTAGTTCAAATGTTTTTTGTATTTCTAAGATTAAGATTTTTTCTTCTTCAAAAAATTTAATGACCACATTTCATTATATTCTACCCTGCAGTGAGAGATCACGAGCTTTTGATCATAAAGACAAGAGAAGAACTGAGGGTTGATATTGTATTACTCTATTTTTTTCTACTTACAGTAGATGTCTTACCTTCAATGTATCTGTTAATTGCTGGACAGGGCTTGTATTGAAAAAATATATATAATATATATGCAAGAGAGTTCTGCAGCTGTTTTTATTATGAGGGACAAGGTTTGTGTAAATGTCATTGGAAGTTTAATGCCATTCACAGGTAAACTTCAGAAACAAAAGCTTTGATAGAAAAACCAACAATCTGATATTCACAAGAGAAACACTGAGCACATGCTAAGAATACAGTACATTACCTTGAATTCCTCTCTTTCAGCCATAATGTATTAAGACTAGGTTCACACATTAATTTTAAAGATATACTTTCTTTTTTTTCTGATAAGCGAGACTTTAGGTAGCAAGTAAAACAATTTATAAATAAAAATACTAGTAGTTCGTTGTCAACTATGTCTAGACAACATAGTGTGACAGGCCCCAAAAACAGTGCTACTTTAAATAAACTGCCCCTGAAACCAACAGGTTCATTAGATCCTAACTCTTACAAAACTACATCAAATGTTACCTGATGCCCACAGAACTCCTTCAATGAAAACTAATGGTTTTAAAGTAGGAAAACACACTTCCAGAAAATCTGCTGAACTAAAAATACAGCTGATTTTAAACTAACCTCTTTTTTACCCATAAAAATATCAAAATGTTTGTTCGGTGTGACAGGTTTTTCTGTGAGATTTGATTGGAAAGATTCAAAGTACCGGTAAAAATTTGTTTTTAGCCTAACCTACTGTATATGCGAAAATACTGCCACTACTACGACCTTTGTCATTCAGAGAAAGTGCCAACTAAGGCATTACTCATTCAAACAATTCATTTACGATGTTTTCTGTATGTCCTTGGATTCTTTTTATGTTTCTTGAATTCAGTGTAGCTGTATTTTATTGTTCCTTAGAATGGTACAGTATGGTTATTATAAATCATCTGGTTAGGGCTTCAACAACATCCTGTTTGAATCACTAAAACTAAAATATGGCTGGAATACTCACATTTTAAATCACAATGCAACAACATTTTATTTTTATACAGCATTGGGGTGGTCATATTGGAAAAGCAAAAACTGCACGATGGAACTCAACCTTAGAGGATTCATACACCCATCCCACATTCTCACGATACCTATAACACATTCTGTGCATTTTGCTTTGGTATTTCACAATTCTATTTAAAAAAGTTATTTTATTGGATGTTGCTGAGGTTTCAAAGTTATTTATTGTGTATATAAAGAGTACTTTATTCCATGTTAAACTTCAGCAATCGACAGAGTTCACTTTGAGTGTGATGCTTGCCTGTTAGCATTTCAAGCAGTGCAAATCCTGCAACTGATTTATTACTTTACTCTGGGCACAGAGACGAGTAATATTCTTTATCCGTGAATAATATCATCATAATGTGTATGTGACATCCAACATATGTAGAAAATGGTAGATCAATTTATCTGCACAACAACCTGCACAAGCAGAAAAAAACAAGCCAGTTGCAATCTGGCTAGAACACAGCACCCTTCATTATCAAGGATACCGTTACACTGAAATTGTAATCCATTGAAAGACAGCATGCAGTAGTTTCTCATTTTCCCTTGAAAAGTATCACATTTGACCAGTGCTGCTGGTGACTGGGACTGGGTTCTGCAAGAAGGAACACAGTATATATAGGTTCCAGGACCAGCTGTCTGAGATGTCTGCTTTGGAAGTATCAGAAACGATGTAGTGGGAAAAAAACACTACCAATCAATTTACCTGAGGCTCTTGGCAGTCAAAACAGCAAATGGACATTCCTTAAATCACATCTGGACTCTGTCCACCACTTCACACATCTCAGTACAACCTTTTCTAAAAGGCTCTCCTCCATCCAAAACTGAAACATTTAATCTGTTCGAAGCTGACTTAGTGTTCATATTAAAATCTTGAAAGAGTAATAATTAACACATCTGTTGATTGATTCAGTAAATCTTAATAATTACTCAGAATGCGGTTATTTATCTAATAAATCATCTACATATATATTAGTTTTTAATTATGTCATAGTGTTGGACTTTACCACTCCCAAGACAAATCTGAGCTGACTTTAATGTTCAGAAGAAATTCAGGAACTAAGATGGACAATAATAATTTTAATCTTTTTTTTCTTTGTGGTTTATGACAGAAAAATCAACCTACCTGTAATCCAGATCACATATTTCTGTCTTTGTGCTGATGGCACTGCTTAGTACTCTTACCTACTGTAGGACACAAATTCTAATAACATCTAGTGATGTGTGAGACTACCTTATATTTAAATACAAGCAGAGGCTCGGAAGGCCAGGACTGAATAGAGTTAATTATAATACAACAACCTCTTTGTTAGTTAGATTCGCAAGCTCCAGTGCTTCTGTCAGTGAGAAATCTTCAGGGAATGATTTTAGTACCTCACTTTCTAAAGGATATGGGTTGAGTAGCCTCTGGAGTTCATAGCTGCTGACCGTGTCAGCCATTAACAAAGTTCAAGAATCACTCAGGAACGCCTAAGTGTGGGGCTGTTTGATTAGAACATCCTGATAGAAGATTCTTTTTGTTTGTTTTTTTAATGTTTTGACTGAAAATTTAATTTCAAAGGCACAGAATACACTTTTGAAATACGAAATATGGAATATCATGCCCACAAAATAATATCTTGAGCACACCTAATGTTTGAGCAACAAATACTGTCTCAGTATAAACCTTGCTTTAGGCATGGTGGAAGGTGCCATAAAGCACTACGATTTGCCTGCAAAAAAATTCTTCTGCAGACTAAAATTTCTGAATACTACCTTTTTTCAAAATGTTGTTACTGTGTTCAGTTATAAGTCAATTCATTCCATTTTTATTTATGTAAAATGAAAAGAGAAATAAGTCATCATTAAATTACATTACTCTATGTATTATGATTTTAAAGATTATTGTGATTATTTAGTAACCTGTCTCCTGGTTACTGAAGATGAAAGTTTCCTTTCAACTTTGAGACCCGGGTATACCTAATCAAATGTGTGTAGTCGGTAATCCTGTTTACTGTAAATTAGTTAAAGACAAAAGAAATATTAGAAATCAGAGGTGGCCATTTGGATCATCTAGCTTATTTGGTGACAACCTACACTTACGTTATTTATATTCGGATTGTGGGGTACTACTCAGTCATGTTACACTTCAGTAATTTTTAAGAATATTGTACTCTTTGGTTTTATACAATGTTTTACTGACATTGGTGTTAGTGGGGCCAGCAGGGGGTGCTCACCCTGTAGTCCATGTGGGTCCTAGTGCCCCAGTATAGTGATGGGGACACTATACTGTGAACTGGCGCCGTCCTTCGGATGAGACGTAAAAGCGAGGTCCTGACTCTCTGTGGTCATTAAAAATCCCAGGGCGTTTCTCGAAAAGAGTAGGGGTGTAACCCCAGCGTCCTGGCCAAATTTCCCATTGGCCCTTACCAATCATGGCCTCCTAATAATCCCCCTCTCTGAACTGGCTACATTACTCTGCTCTCCTCCCCACTGAGAGCTGGTGTGTGGTGAAATTCTGGCGCACTATGGCTGCCGTCGCATCATCCAGGTGGGGCTGCACACTGGTGGTGGAGGGGATCCCCATTACCTGTAAAGCGCTTTGAGTGGAGTGTCCAGAAAAGAGCTATATAAGTGTAAGCAATTATTATTATGATTATACTGTAAAATGAAAAATATACATTTCTTATTATTAGGCAGACCTAAAGGTTGAGCTACAATAACTTTGCAACTGTGTAAGCTTACATGGTTTATTTTCAATCCAACAATGTGATTCACATGTTCATTGTGTACTTTATCAGTAACAAATGACATACTGTACAGCTTTCAGTGTTCCTTCATTCATGCCTTCACATTCATTTTCTGCGTGTGGGATTGCAATTAGTGTTAAGCTTCTTTGTACATTTTATAATAAATATGTATGGGACGATGCTCAATTTCAAGTTTTTTTTTATAATTGGAGTGTATGTATGAAAGATTTGAAATGTGCAATTTAAAATATTTTTATTGTGATGTTAATCTGTTCATGCAATAATAACGAGTGAGTCATCTTTTTATGCAAAATTTGTTTGCATGCATAGGATCAGAGTTTCCACATAGTGGGCACAATTCAATTGTTTGTGATTTAAGTAGAAATAAAGCCTTTCTGAGAATTTAATGCAGCCAAGCCATTGCTAATTGTTAGAGAGGGTAAGAGCTAAAATGTAACTCTTTAGGATACTTTATCCTTTAACAAGCCTAACTTCTCCTGCATCATGTCACCTTGAAAAAGAGGGGAAAATTCTCTAGTGAGATTTGATAAAAAAAAATCATTTTTTATTACTACACACAACAGCTGAAGTTAAAACTGCACATAACTTGATAACGTAATAACCTTTAGCATTTGGTTGCCCGCAAAAAGGAATCCTACCCTCTTTCCCTGACAGGAAGGGGTGAAAGGGAAGAGCAGGCAGCAAGACTTCACCCAACAAAAGGACACTGACCACATTCACATTCCCAGCTTTGCACAGAGATAGAAAACTCCTTCCTTCATTTTGAGTAGATGTGCATGTACAGCACCATTCTTGAGGGGAAACCTAAAATCGCACTAATGTCAATGCAGACTCCTGTTGTGCAATCTCAATAGATCTGCACAACAAGCAGGTGGAGCAGAGCTCATCTGTTCATCAGATACAGATGAAACCCCATAAGGTGAAAATTCAAGGAAATTAGATGCACTATAGGACACCTTAGATGTTAAGAAAAGAAATGCATTGAACTGTGAGAAATCCGTATTAATCAGGGGAATCAGAATGCAGTGAACATCAGTTTCTTTCCGATGAATGAAAAGTTTAATTAGAAGTTTAATGAAATTAAGCTACGAAAAAGCTGTTTTGCTTCTTGAAGATGTCTATTTCTGAATTAATTTCTTGCTCAGACACCATCTTAAAAACAAATTACCAGTTGAATATAAAACAGCTTTGTCATTTATGTTGCTGAGACCTCTTGTGTGACTGGAAACTCATTTTAAGTATAAGAATAACATTCATATTACATTAGTTAAACGTGGATTTCCCCTTCATTTGCCTTGACACAACAATAATTCTTATTATACAATAAAAATTCAATTTCTATTTGAGCCAATGTATTATACTTTACCTGGGACTTATTATTACCAGATTCACATTTGATCCTATCTTTCCTTACCTATGTGACGTAAAGTGTATGTAATACCATAAGAGAAATATGTTCCTTCAACACTGATTCTCTTTAAATTCCATAAGAACTCAGACTGTTGCTGTAACTACAGCAGGTGCTCCACAGAATATGAGGTGCAAGTGGAGATGAAATATTCGTACAGCAGTGTAGACTGAGAACTAAGTTATTCTGCTGCTCCTGCTGATAAAAGAGGCACGATTGTAAATGGAAAATCAAAGTGGTTTTGAAAATATTCCTTTCAGGGCTTTAGGAACCCAAGGTTTGTATTTAAAAAAAAAATAAATGGATTTCCTCCAACTGTCTTTCTTCTTTCATTATCAGTTCTATATTTTTTGGCTTATTAACAATGACAGGTTTATAACTTAGGCTGAATTTACCCGTGAGTGTCCTTATTAATTTATAGCATGATGAACAACCACCAATTTATTACGTATTTTCAGGAATCTTGGCTGCTTGCTTTACTGATGCCCCTGTATTCCATCTCTGTTTCACTCGCTTCAAAAATCTTGTGTTTACCATTTTTATTTTGACATTCCTTTAAAAGAAAACTCATTAAAGGTGGGAAACGGAGACCCTTAAACATCGTCGTAATTATAATGCATGCCATGCTTTCAATATTGTGAGATTTAACATTTTCATTCTGTTAGTGGTGTCGAAAGTTCATATTTTGGTAAACATTAAAAGTAATTCAGTTTCGTTTCACCTTATTGTTTTTCAGATTTATTCACTCCAAAATTGTTAATCAGCCCAGCTTGTCACTGGAACCTCGTTCCCACATGGGCTGAATGAGGACCTGTTTGCACATAATTACATATTTAATCACTGATTCTAGAGTATTTTTAGTTATTTTATCTAAAGATTGTTTTCAGAGAGATCTGATGGATATCTGTTAATTTTTAAAAGCTATGCCAAAGCTTTCAATCGTCTTTCACTGTGTTTCCATTCCAAGATGCTTAAAACTAAAAGAAACTAATTTCTTGTTATAAATCTTTAATATATCCTATGAAATGATTAGTAGGGTAAGATAATAAAGATCACTTCCAATGTAGAGTATTTCGAAAGCGTTTTTCATGACGTCTATGCAAATCAAAGTGCCCAACCCAGGACACTATGATGACCTTAAACATAATGAAAAAGTAATACTAGTCAATAAAACCAAAGAGAAACACATAAAGATACAACCATAAAGAGTAAATTAAAAACATATGGTTGAGAACCACAAGCAATAAGCCCACCTCTGCTCTATCAACTCTATTTGTCCCGGAGTTGCACCTAATAAAGTTGTAAACAAAATTATATCTTTTTCATTGTTATGAATCATGGGAATCATGAGCTTGCCAGCACTGCAGATTTAAACCAGCAAACAGATGACTTATTAGTACAAGTTCATTGTTATTCATCACTTAGAAAGAATGAGTATAACCATCTGATGTCTGGAACGGATTAACAGTTACGCTGTTGAAGCACATTCTGCCTATTAGTGTTTATTGATGCAGATGCTTAAGCATAACACTCTCAAAACTTGCTTCAAGCATTTAAATAACCTCTCCAACAGGAGCAAGGATTCTTCATTAAAACTGTACAAAACATAAAGATGATTTTAAAATAATTAACTACATTAAACTTAGAAATGCAGAACATTTAAAATGCTGAATATTTATAAATGCACATAGGGTCCTGAGCTAACGAAAGCAACTGTTTACACTATACAAAATAGCATTTTAAACACTCCATATAATTCACTCCATATTATGTGAGACCAGTATGAATTTCTTTATTGCACTGAATCCAAGCATACGATTTGATTAAAATATAAATATATGTATAGTATATGCAGTTTTAGTTATTATTACACCATAGCGTGTAGTAGTTCTAACTAAGACATTGATTGAATGCTCTTCTTAAGAGAGTTTAAAGAGTTTGGTGTCACAAAATTGAATATTTAAAATAAATTAACATCAATTATGAGCTTGCCACGTTTCCGTCACTTCTTATTTAAATGAATTTGAAGAAATTAAATCAATTGTATATAACGCAGATTATACTCATGATTTTACAAACATTATTTAAGCTTCCATAAAAAAAAATAAAAAAAGTTAAAATTGTATTAATATACAACATTTAAGTAAATGTTTTTTTTTTCACTGCCAGGACAGAAAATGAAGCAATTTGGATCAACTCATAGGTGGAACAATTGATATACAGGTATAGGCTGCTGAACATGAACATTTAAAAATACCAAATTGCGTGTTTTTACCCAAATAGCTAAAAATAAAGCAACAGGTAAATGATTTTCATTCTTCTTTATTTTTTGGTTCCAAGCTAATATACATCAATGTACGTCATACCCCAGACAACTGTTTTTTCCAGTTCAAAAGGACATCTGTACTAACCTTCATAGATCGCTTTAAACCCTTGAGAACCAATGCTGTCATCAGACTGGAGATGAAGCCACATCTGGTTGCTCATACTCACTATTAAGTCAGGCACACTCGTACCTGAGAGACTTGAGACAAAAATACAAAAATGAATACAACTTGCACACTATATTATTCACTAAGCAACAGATCAAATACTAATTAAGCCCAAAAATAATCTTCTTTTAGAGAAAGGGGGTCATTAAATTAGTCTGGTTTACGTGATGAGCCATTATTGTATTCCTTCTGAACAATAAATCTGATTGTAAACATTTGTCAGTTGATGAAACTTCAATTACTGATATTTTCGGCTAATATCAGATTACACTGAAGTGAATACTAATGTGCAGTGTGTTATGAAAGGCAGATTCTGCTTTCAAATTAAGTTGAATTTATAGTGAACTTCTTCTTATTACCCACACCTTTGAACACCATTTTAAAAATCTCTTAAAAACCCACCATTTTAACAAAAATGAAGATGTGACGGCTCTCACATTAGAATTCATGAAACCTTTTGAGACTGAACATTGATATCAAATTGACTGCCGTGGATTATTTAGAGGGTACTTACACATAGAGCACTCTGCGAGCATCTCCGATTTTCCCACCATCTCCCACAGTTAAGGTATCATAGCCTCTCTCAAGATCAAATTCTTCAAAAGCCAGTTTGATGACCTGTTAAAAACAGATGCATTCTTTGATGAGGCATAAGAGTACAGAATTAAATCAGTCAGGATGTCAAATAAAAATATGCAAATTTAAGAAAACTACAACATTCTCCAAACATATCTTGTACCAGACACAAAAGCAGTACCAAATCGCATCAATACCAAACTCTTTGATTGATATTTCATTCAGTGGCATTAAGTAAAATAAAAATAATTACCAGGTATATTCTAAAATCTAAAATGAATTTAAATAAATAATTCCATGCAGGATAGAGCTAATAAAACTGTTGATTTGCATTAAGAAGGGTTTAATAGGAAATAAGCCATGTAAAACACAGTATATTTAAGGCAGATTTCACTTTCACATATCAGTGGCAGATACAATGCAAATCTTGCAAAAACATTGACTAGAATCTTTGCTCCTACAGGGCTCTAGGCTAACTTTAATTAAAAGTCAAGCTAAAAAGATGGATGAGCACAAAAAGTGTTCTAAAAGTTTGAAATGAATTGTTAATCATCTCTTAAAATACTGTACTTTTGCATTGTAAACTTTTTGCTTCAACAAAATTATACTATTCAACATTTAAAAAAATATTTTCAGAGTTACATTGCTATCAGAGTGGGATCAATAATAGCACATCTTTACATGAGTTCTGACTAACAGCTGCCAGAGGGGTGAATTGGACTGGCAGGGCATGCCGAACTCTAGGAGACAGCAGAAGTTGGCCACTAGTATCTAGATTTATGTGCCAGTGAGCAGATGGTGGAGGTAACCACAGAAGAGCCCCTACCATCAATAGAGTAACTCCTGAGCCAGGTCACCATGGTTAAGAAATCCAGGCAAGATATCTGCCTGAGTGCATTCAATGGGACTGAACCCTTGGAAACCGTCTGGATCCAGTTTGAACCCCTGGTACTCGAGTGTCGTTTGGTAAGAATGGAGCTTTATATGCAGTGTGACCAGGGGCTGGCCAATCGGGGGAGACGCAAGAATGAACATCTGAGGTGATTTGCAGCACATGAGCAGCGTTTCACCAAGAAAAGTCAGGCTTTGAGGGTAGCAGAAGCAAAGCAGTAACTTGTAGTGAGAACATTCCTACAGTTACTGGCCTGTCTTGATCTTTCTCAGCAAGTTGCCTTGTTAAAGTTCACCTGTTTGGATCAAGCCCTGGAGAAAGCCCTCTTAGAAAAGGCTGTCATTTCTGAGGATGGAGCCATAGGGTGCAGGCTGCAGTGGCACAAGAGGAGGCAGCAAATTGAGTAGATCTTCCAGGTCTGAGGACGGTTTGGTCATTTGGTCATATAATCTCTACATGTTCCATTTTCATTGGGAGTGAGGGGTTTATTGTTTTATAGTTGAATTAAAAAGGTGACCAAATGTCTTTAGATTGTCTAGCCACACATGCACGTGAATTGAAATCCAGTGCTGAACAAGTATAATTGTACATGCAGGTAGATTAATTGGCATCAGTAAAGCTTGTCCCTGGTTTATGTGTGTCCTGTGATGGACTAATGTCCTGGTCAGGGTGTGTCCTGCCTTTCCCACAATGCTTCCTGGAATAGACTGCATGCCACCATGACCCTGATCTGAATAAGTGGTTATTGAAAGAGATGATCGGGAACAAAAGTAACAGAATTCAATTTACAAATTTGGAACATGATGGAAACATATTGGAATTGAGAACTTAACTAATGTTACGCTCAAAGTAAAACTGACTTTTGTATTGTTATTTTGTAAATTTCTATTTCTTAGGTTTATTATATAAGTATGCATCAAACATAGGAATATTAGAAATTTTGCAGATACGATTAAGCCATTTAGTCCATCTAGAGTAGCTTTAAATTCACATCCACATCACTATTGATCTCTCCTTTTGAAACATTTATTTTGATTTAAATGAAAATACTCTGCAAGGCTCTACTGTGGTAGGTCAAAACATAAAATATTCTTTATCTGCAATAGATTGTAGAATGCAAGAACAAAGTAGCACTGTAAGACATAAGTACACAGAAGAAGGAATATTTATTTCATTTGACACAAATGAAAAAAGTCAGCAGTTAAAAGAAAATTGAATTTCACTAGAAACCGCTAGGAGAGAAGTAATAAAGCTTAATTAGGATGGTCCCATTATCAACTTCCTCACATTTTCTTAATTGGGTCATTATGGAGTCATTACCTTCATCTGCTAATTTTTTTTACATGCTATGCCCAGGGACAATTGTCTCTGCAGGTATAAATGACCAAGTTCGAGGGCAGAGAAAAAATGTTGATTGTTCCTTTTAGGATCAGTGACCCCAACTGCTTTGGCCTGCATCTCCAAATATGTAGTAACTTACAAGTCAAAGAGGAATACTGTACCTTTTTGTTGGTTTCAACAGAATGAGACTCAATACGAAAGCATAATTAATCCACCTGAATTAGGCACTATTGAAGGTGCATTTGTACAGCCTAACACACCTGTGCATAGAATAAAATAAGCTCAGATTTACAGAGAGATCATTTGCCATTAGTTATCTTATCATGCTTGACAAGTCTGAATTTGACTTGTCAGCTCAAATATAGGCCTGTGATTAGCATTTGAAGCAGTTTAGAAAGATTTTTTAAGAAGTACTGTATGCTGTTATGTTGAACATATAAATCAAAATAATTGTTTGAGAACTTGGAAAACATTAACCTGGGCATAATGAAGAAGGTTGTTATGAAACATACTCACATGTTTAAACAATTTGATTTCTGTATTCCTAGCTGCCAACAAGAATGATCAGAAACTTGTTGTAAATATTGATGAAATTACTGACTTTAGAATTTCAAATAGGTAATTCTTCAGTAAAATGTCAAGAGCCTTTTATTTACAAAATTGCATTATGGACCTTCTACAGCTAGTGTAGTAATGGTAAGGGATAATAAAATCAAGAATGATCACTGGACCAATGGTTTCTACACTCATTTCTTATACAAATACTGTATAAATATGAATGTCTTCAGTTAAATGACCAGCAAGTTCTCAAATACCGAAGAAAATTAGGGTGTATGTATATATATAATTTTTTTAATGTTAAATTTTATTCAGCTAAGTATACACACAACATCCACTGGTTTTCAATAATGATATTATTCAATAATGATATTATTCACAGTGAACTGGCACCTAACACAACAAGCACAGGGCATTACTAGGCAAGCCAACGTCCAGGATGAGACACCAGTCGTTTGCAGGGCACATCCACTCGCTCAGACATGGGGGCTTTTTAATAGTACCAGTTACCTGGACTGTATGTCTTTGTATCAGTCGATACATCAGACAGGAGGGATTGGTTAGACTGAAACTCAGGTCACTAAACATGTGAAGCAACAGCACTACCCACTGTGCAAATACTATAAACTATATAAAAGTCAAAATGAAGACTTGATCATCTCAACCACTCAGATTTGAAGTATAGATGGCATTATATAACGATAATACTATGGGATATGGACACAACAATAACATCATCATAAAATATACAAATAAGCAAAATTTGATTTGATTCAATTTGATGACAAATACAGGACCTACAGAAACGGTAAGCTTGATGTTTTGAATTTTTGAAAATATTTTGATATTCCGGTGTTTGTACTGCATTTGAAAATGTATGTGAAGTTGAGAAGAGTGCAGAATAATCAATCGACAGCTGTGGAGAAAAGCAATAAAACGTGAAAGAGCCAAATGATAAAAAGAAGAAGATGCTACTTGGCTTGCGTGATATTTTAGTGGAAAGACAAGTATATAAGTACAGGCTCCACAATGCAGTCAACCGTTAAAACAAAAATATTCTAAACATTTGTTTATATTTAATGAACATGAAAACATAAAAGTTCAGTTCATAATACTACAAATGCTAACTGCAGTGCATGGTGTTTGCCCTTGGCTTTGGTTAAATGGTCCTGCTTTTAGTTTGTGTCATTGTACTGTTGCAGCCGGTACTTATCACCCAATGGTTTGCAATGACTGTTGTGCGGTGTTTTTGTGACGTGCTGTGTTGTAATGAATGCCGACGTTTTCACAAAGGTACGGGGAATCTTGCACTACTGTCATACATATTTCAAGCACCCTCTGACAAAGCAATTGACATTTGTAGTTCTCATTTACCTGCTTTTGGACACAAAGGTTGTAGACACACACTCTTACACATATACCCTGTGCTGAATGATAGTTTCCATTTTAGGAGTGGACATATAAAGTATTTGTCCTCCCGTCATTTGCACACCGTACTCATGTATTCAGTACAAAATCAATTTAGTCGAATAAAGCTGACTAACTAGGTAATGATTTATTTTTAAAAGGCATATTAACTTAAGTACCGCAGCCCTCAGCAGGAGAAGAGGAGTGAAAATGGATGGAGGGATATTAACTTAAGTGGTTTAGCTTGAATATGGAAAACAAAACAGGATGCACACACTATCCAATTCTTTGAAAGGTCAATAAAAGTTTGAACAGTCTGTTTCTGTTTCTCACTGTCACTTAATCTTGTGGACAGCCTGTTGGAAGGCAGAACAGAGCTTCACAATACAAGAATGCTGAATGAAGATTAGGTGCCTCCAGCAAAGGCTGGAATATGCAGCTGAAGCGTTAGAATATTCTGCTGGGAAAGATGTTGACAAATAAGTATTATTCATTAAACAGAGCAACTTTGTGGTAAGCTGGATTGCGGCCACAGCCAAAATAATTTCTCATTCATGTGATGAAGACGAATATGTGACATGGCACAGAGCAAACTGGCATATCTCACTGCAGTAGCTCTTTTCCATTGTGGCCTACAAACAAACAAATTGAACGGGTTTTTTACCTGCTTTATTTAAACAGTTATATGTAAAAAGACACTAATAAGGTTATGTTGTCAGTCTTGGCCATTCATTAATTTAAAGATTGTCAATTTGATCAGTTTCATATTTTATATTTGCAGTAAACATGCATTCAAGTATTGTATTCGTGTGTCACAGCTGAGCTACATAGCACTGGCCTTGATATAAATTAAACAAAATATACATGACTAATTATGCCATCTAAATTCCAAAATGCTTTGCTTTTTATTTTCTCATTACCACTCCTACCCGTGTGAGAAATTAGGCTAAAGCACTCATAAAACCAATTGCAGATTTAGTTTTCATTCTAAAACCCACCCTTTCTTCCTTCCAATGGGCCAAACATTAAGTTTAATAATACAAAATTATCCTAGTTACAGAGGCACAGCCTGAACGTTGGTACTCAAAATGAGGTGCAGAGACTGTTAAAGCCAAGGAATAAATTAGCAATTAAATACTGACCTGTCATTTATGATTATAATATAAAATGGAAAGCCTATCATTTCTCAACAGTGACATTACAATATGTGTGTCCCTAGCACTATTTTTCTTTAAGCAGCCAGTAATGATTTGAAAATGAACCTTTCTGACAGGCTCATCTGAGTGGAGTTAAATAATAATAGACAGACATGCATTAGCCTACCAAGTTTAAATTATCTTGACTGACACCGCCAGATTCTAAATCCTTTCCTCAAAGGCTTGGGAGGAATGACTGGCTGAGTACACAAAGAAATAATCACATGCAGATGCGAATGGTTTTAGCAATGGTGTGTTGAAAAGGGAGAGAGAGAGAGATGTTTAATAAATAGCCCAACACTGCAACTAAGCTCACCACTTCAGAAATTAAAAAAATATATATATTTTAAAGTATTTTTTGGAAGAACGTTTACCTAGAAGATATGAAGCCTTAATTATAATCAAATGTGAAATTCCCCCACAGTCTTTAAAAAGAAATTAACACACATATTAATAATGTTGGGGTTTACGTGGACAAGTCATGACTTACATTTCTGTCTGTTTTGCTCAGCCAGTTCAGGAAATGCAGTTATTTTTTAGGAAAAGAAACAACACATGCTAATGCAAATGACCTGATTAATATTAATATAAAGGGTGAGGGGCAATATTTAAATATTTGTGGCTGAAATAATCATAGTTTAGTAGTTGTAGTAGTTGTAAAGAGAAATGTATTTCTTTTTCTGTATGCCTACACTTAACTGATATTTTAAAACTACTGAATGTGTGCTTCTCCCACCTTGCAGTTGCACATCAGACTATGTTCTTAAGTATTTGAGCACAAATTACCGAATATGTGTAACACAAAATCAGTGACGCCAATCGTATTACATAACGCAATATTTTTCCCATCCAACTTACCAAAAAGCCCTTTCATTGTGCACAGGGAAAAGGGTAATAAGTACAATTCACTTTAATATAAATGCCCTTTGGGAGAATGTTGTTCAAATGAATCTAATCTATCAGAAATAGTCTTTTGATTAAAGATGTTTTTCCTGATAAATTTAACTTTTTCTTTCTCCTTGCTACTTATTAGCTAAGAGTAGGACATTTTGACAGAAGATCATTGATCATCAAATGTTCAATTTCCATTCTACTTCATAACTGAAATCAGAGAAAATTACATTTAAAAATGAGGTATGTATATAAACATAAAAATAAATAAACCCTGGCTATTACATGCTATATTTTGACTAGTCGAAAAATGTGCTGGCACTACATGTAATTTATTATTTTCCTAAAGGAAAAGTAGACAACAGAGGAAAAACGATTTTATTCCAGTATTGTCTTTGGTATGGGTAACGATAGGGGAATAAAAGGAATTTAAATTATGGGGACTGGCTTGTGGTTAAATCTCATGACACTCGAGCACTCTTCCTTTTTTGCTTCATATTGTATATTTAAGTAATGTTCTAGTGTTAGATTGTGGATTTTAAATTGTGCAGTTGAACACAAATATTCTCTTTTTGCCGGAGAAATGCACATGATCAGCATATGGAACATCACAGAGGCCTTACTGTGGACGTGCTTTTTAGTATACCACGCAGACCTCAGGGATGTTTAGTAAGCTGCTGCTAAAATATTAATGTATACTTTTTCGTAATCATCACCTTGCATGCATGCATGAAAATATCAGCTCCTATTTTCCGAACATGTAACCTCTTAGACTGTTAAAGTTAAAAAAACTGCAAAACGTTTTTAGAGATGAAAGCCTACTAAATAGCACACCGTTGATGAGCTTTTGTTAAAGGGAAATTTTAGAAGAAGAGACTAAAAATAACCTTCACAAATCACCTTGTCACAGGCACACACAAGACCTATACAGAACACATCATAACAAGGAAAAGACCTCTTATAATCCATGGAAACACAATTATAACTTGACAGTATACTGTATAGTGGACATTGTTTTCAAAGTGGGATTCTGTATTACAGTGTATTTTACAGACTCTTAATGATTGCATGGCAGCATCAACATTTTGGGGGTTTGCTTTTTTAAGATGATGTAAGATGATGATGATGTAAAAAAGATAAAAAATTAAATTAAAGCAACTATTAAAAGCCACTATTCAGTAAATATTGCTAAATATGGTATACTGCATGTACTGTATATACCGTAACAGGGATCTATAACCCAGGCCCCGGAGATCTCCAATTCAGCAGGTTATGTATGGCAACAGGAAATTACCTCTTTCTAAAGATATGGAACAATTTCATTCAATCAATTTAACAGGTCATTTATTAGACTAAGTCATTTGTAGATCAATTAGGACTGAAATCTAAGTACACATCAACCCTCAAGGACCTTCAATGAACAGATTGCTTGATTCATCAATACCTTGTGGGTGTTTACAAACTTTAAAAATTGGTGACCTGTAAGACTACCTGGACTGGGACACCCAGTAATCAATAGCAGTAATTTCACATACGTTCTGGTGTTTCCACATAAAATTCAAGTTTATTACTCTTATAGGTAAAAACAGAAAACATTGGCAGTTAAGACAATATTTCAGGGCACAGGCATATGCAAGTGGCATTTTGGAGCTAGACTGTGTTTCTATTCTGCATTCCCCAGATTTTCTGAGTTTTAGTTTTGGCTTTAGCTGGTTTCATGTTAATGTATGCGATACTAGTACTACCGTATTGTCAGTTTCCCCTTTCTCTGCCCTACAGCACCATTAACTCTTGCTGTCTGAAGACAGATTACATTTCTGGCTTTCAGATATAAAGGTGCTTGTACTACAAAAGAGCAGCAGCCTCCAGCAACAGACTTTTCAAACCATGTCCTGAAATATTACCCAAGTAACGTGAAGATGGAAAAGCAAATCATGGCTTGGATTTGGGGCGGGGTGCCTCAGAGGTTGTAAGCCAAGTGTCACTGTGTAATACTGCATATATCCAACTGTACACTCAATCCTAGTCTAAAACATTTTTCCCGGCTCTGCTCTTTAATGTACAGTATATGTCAAACGCTATTCTGTAAAACGTATTTAATTCTATGTGCCCCTTAAAATTTTAAAATATTCTATAATATTTTAAATCATCTATCTATGTCGTTCAGTCAGTGAATTTCAAGCTAAGATTCAACCATGAAGACCAAAAAACTTTCAAAACAACTGAAGGATAAAGTTATGGAAAGGCATGGATCAGGAGAAGACTTCCAGGTGAGCGTACCCTATTGGCCCCTGCTAATGTCTCTTCCAGCAGCAACCGAGTTTTCTTCCCAGGAGGTCTCCCTTCCAGGTGTTGACCAGGCTCATGCCTGCTGGGCTTCAGTGGGTTACCAGTTGTGAGCTGGAGGGTGATAAAGCTGCTGGGATGTATTAAAAAAATCTACATCTTTTTTTGTAGTGGTGATTGAATAGCTTAATGGCCACTAATATAACTTCTAAGAGCTTCTGTAACTTGTTGCAGTTGATAGTAATCTCACTACAGCAGCCTCATACTGACGAAAATGTGAGACTTCACCTGGTATTACACCAAAGCCAGCTTCAACATAATCTGCTTGTTGTTAAGCATTGTAAAGCTTGCTCCCCACACCGCAAAGGTCACCCAAAACTTGCATGTCAGTCTAATATTCCTGCCACACCGTCACTCTTGTATCTCCATATCGTAATCCAAATAAGCACCTGTAGACTGAATAGGATAGATGTGATTGCTCCAGCCACTCACTGCCAATTAACATTGTTTAATACGTTTGTTTAACAGGTGGAATAATGACATACCTCTGTGCTGCATGTGTAATGTCTCAGTCTATGCTGTGCTGTTTGCAGCTTCTGTATGTGATAATAGCAGACATACAAGGTAATATACTGTACGTAACTCATCAAAATGTGTAGTGAATCAGTGGTTGTAATTTCAATGTATTGCAGCATAATAATGATTACAAAATGATAAGCTGTTTATAATGATTGAGCATTTGGGTACTGAAGAACACTTCTTAATAGCTAATAGCTAATGTGAACAGTGAGCATTTAGTTTAGACAGGGGTTATCAGTAATTATAGCTTCAAATATATTGCTTTGGATACTGTATTGGAACCTTACCATTAAATATGCATAGTTTAATAAAACAAATTTCATAACCTTGACAGTGAATAAGATTATTTTAAATGTTTGGTGCCAAGCCTCCATTTGTTTTAACAGTAAGGTAGGTAATAAATAAAAAGGAATATAAAATAATTTTCTTTTCTACTTAAATCTACTTAAAAACAATACTTTTATCAATATTAAATCTCCCTCCTTCATATTTCCCATATGAAGTCTATCACTCCATATTCTCAACATGCATAGTCAACTTCAGGTTTGAATCGAAACTATAAAATAAGAACGCGCAGTATATGCCTACAGCTCACGTTTCTGCAGACCTATATCAATGAAATATATTTAGCATTTAGGACCACCCACACTTCATGAATAGAAAAAAAAAAGAAACAAAATTATTGGCATTACAAATGTCAGTATGACTTGCTGAAAATCAAAAACATTTCTAGACAATGCAAGAGAAATGGCTGATGTACTAAATGACAATTTCATATGGATGATCACTAAAGAAGTCAACAGTATGCCTGAGGTGGCAGTAGATTCTGAAGGAGGGTTAAAACTTAATCTTTCTAAATTCCACTTATCTGCGTACAGTATATACGTCTTGCACCCCAAAGCCTCCCCATCTACACTGAGCAAACTCCTCAGCATATTTGGGGGGTGGGGGTTGGGCAGCTTATCCTTCACTTTATAACACTTTATACGAATAGAAAGTCCCTATAAGACAATTTTCATTTTAATTAATTTTGTATGAATATTTGTACACTTTTGTAGGAATATTTGCATGCCAAATGCATGTCAGAATATGTAGTAATGCCCACCTTACATGGTGAATCCTTACGTATGTAAACTGTTACTATAAAACATTTTCATGTGATGAACCAGAGCTGAGAAACAGCAAATAAAGAAATACAAATGTTCTGAATAATTCTGAAGCTATGCTCAATATTTAATGTGGTGAATACAACATGAAGCACACTGAGCCCTGGTAAACAAAGTTTATGGGTCAGGGCAGTCAGCCTCTTTGAAGATGAATATTCATCCAATTAGAAGGAAATTATATCCCTCAGGCCCAACAACGAAAACAGGCTTTGGCTGCACAATGTGTTTCACTGGTAACAATGGCTACAAAACACAAAACATATTGTACACCTTCTTCCATAATTCCCTCAAACTCAGTGAAAGCATAGGAAGAGTACCACACTATGGGCAAAAGGAGCAGCAGTCAGCACACTGTCCTGGGGGATCTGCTTCTTCTGTCTTAATAACATCTTCATATGTTTGCTGTTTTAGATACTTTTCTCCCCTTACACGTTTCATACAGTGCATGTGTCAGATGTTAGTGTTGTAGAAAGGAAAGGCTTGATAGTAACACACAGCTAATGCAAAACCAAAAAAATAAATTTATTAAATAAGATGCTAAATAGGTTATTACTGTATTTGTATCTGTGCAATTTGAAATATGCAGTATTGCTTTGTACAGAAAGTGTTATGATTTTACATTAATGACCAAACTTTCACAGAAACAAGGGAAAGCCTTTATATTACCTCTGACAACATCACAGGAAAAGTAGCTGAAATTTCAAATGTGCAGGGCACCTGTACTATACATTTTCGGCATTCGTTCTCCTCAAGGAGATTATTTTTTAAATGTATTGCTGCGTGAATATGAGGAAGACTGTTTGAAAGGTACAAATTACCCATTGATCTATTTTCTTGTACTCTTTATGAAAGTGCCATGCACTTCAAATGAGCCTTAGTACCAATCTGAAATGATTTTCATTTCACAGTGGAGAATTTGCATGAACCTCTTCCAACATTGGTATTACCACATTGTTATGCCCCAAAACATATGTTGACTGTTGGAAAATGCAGCTACTCGAGCATGTAAGATGCTGGGAAGGAATTCAAACTCCAGTCAGCATGCAATAGTAAACAGAATATTTCCTGTCAACCTGCTTATACATCATCTGTATGAATATACAATGAGGGTGTTCTCTAAAAACTGTATTAAAATTGACAGGAAATCTTGAGATTGAGCTGCTGAAGATTTGTGCCTGTACAGCAAGGTGATTTACTTCACAAACGGGCCACAGTAACTTTATTATTTATTTAAAACAAAACTCTTTCTTTTACTAAGGTAAGAAGATGCTTTAATGGAATCTAAAGAGTTAAGTTTATAAATCAAGTACAAGTACTTGAGTGACTAAAAGAAAAATAGTCTAGCAAACACATTAAAAATATTGAATATTGAAACTTGTACTTAAGCTGTAGTCTTTCACTAGCTAACTATTATAATTGAAATAAAAAATGTGACAGTATCGATCTTGTCCCTGGTGTCACAGTACAGATTTGATTTAATGTTTTAGAGGAGGTAGTATTTTTACAGTTATCAGGTGAAATTCGTCAGCTGCACGACATTCTTGTTTTTAAACCAAACAACCCATCTTCCATATTAATATGACACTAATACATCCGCAAGTAGTCAGCTGCCATTTCTCCTACTGTGGAAGTGAGAATCTCATGTCCTTCAGGTATTATTCTTATGGACCTTCTTGTCCAGCATTCTGTCTGAGAGCAGCAGCAGTAATTTATTTTTAAGAGTTCATTTCTTCCTAATATCACCTGCTGGAAAAAGAAAAAAAAAAACAGGAAAATTGTGTCCCTGCAAGACACATATTGCATGATGTTACTCATAAAAAAAGTGTAAATGTGAAATCAAAAAGTACCCAGGGCCCAAGCCATGACTTGTCATGGTGGTGGTGGGGAGGAAGGCAGCAAAATATATTCCTCTTGAAACATCATGCAAAGTAGAGTTAAATAATGTTGATATTCAGCAATCAAATAGCATTGATTATCATACAGATAGCATACAATATCTTGTTTCTTCCTGTTTTTCTTCTGTACATGTCAACATTTGCTGGGTAACAGCACACAAACTGTGTGCAAATATGAGCCTGTCATTTCTACTATTTGCTGTACAGATAACAGATATACTGACAGTGATAATACGACCAACAAATGTTGAAAAGTAGTTAATGCAGGTTGATGTATGAACATTAAATTTATATAAATGCCATAGTATGACATACTCAGACTTCCTCAGCCTCAAGCTTGTAGATGCACTTAAGTTAAAAATAATTTGACAAGAAACTGAACAAACACAGAGTTCTCACTATCATGAGCATATGAAAATAAACATCTCAAGCTTAATCTACACAGTCATTTTTAATGACAACCAAGTGAATGACTGTGTTAGAGTATTTCTATTTATTTGTCAACCTAATTTTAATTTTAAGAGTTTAATTCACTTTAACCACTAATGTAAATCAACTTTTATTAACTGCAATGAGTACCATGATGTTTACTGATGAAAAGTTAAAGTTGATTCTTTCAATTAATCTGTGAATTAAATATATAGCTTTTGCTCTGAGGAGGAGCTTTTGATTACAGAATGTACAATCAATACTCAGCATTATTGATGAAGATATTATTTGCTTGTGATATACTATAAGATTACTTCAATCTCTGCTTCATTTACACTTTAATTTTAATTAATTTTACAACACTGGTGACATAGTATGCAGTATGTGGTGGTGTTCATTATTATTCCTTCAACATGATTATTTTTAGAATCCTAATTAATTGAACATACATATAGTAATAATAAAATAAATTATATAAGTAAATAATTAAAAATAAACAACAATCATAACAAAATATTCCTCAATAGATGTTTTGCAAAATGAATCTGTATTGGATATATTCCAGGTCTTGAGATATTGGAGATTTAAAGAGACCAGAAAAATCTTGAACTCTTGCACTTCAGGATGCGAAGAGAGCAGCAACGAAATACCAGAAAACCTAAGCAGAGCATAGAAATTTACTTAAGAAATTAAGAGAAATTTAAAAAATAGATCACAAAAATGTTGGTATCATGTAAGAATATTTAAGGGCTTACTCATTTCTCAATTATCATCATTATCATATAGCATTCAAAAATTGTCATGAAATAAAACAACTATTAGTGTTTTGCTGTAGAGAAAATGAATGTAGTTCTAAAAGTGGTATACGGTATACCCAATACTTTGTTCTTCAGAAATGAATCACACAATATGCATGAGATTATCTTGACAGTAAACACTTCTCTAAGTATTGTGGGATACTAGCAAATCCAATACAAAGGTGTGACAAAACCTGAAAGATTACATGCCCAGACATCCTTTTTTCCACAAATTACAAAGCGCAATCACACATCTCCTCAGTAATTACTTTTTCAATGACGCTCTTCAAGAAAAAGAAAAATGCTCCGCAGAAAAATAGATCACAATAGAATGTGTAACCTTGTCTAGTAACCTATAAGAAACACAAGTGAGAACACTTACCAATTAATTGCTAATTAAACCAATAAGAGTTAATTGACAACTTCTTTGTCTTTTAACACTATTGATAATTATGTGCCCAAGTATTTTTAACAGATGATATGTATAATAACAACTATTTACTGGTATTTTCAATCAGTATCATAATGTTTTGGTTTGTATCCAGTGGCTAAAAACCAGCTAAAGGCACATTATTGGGAAGTAGATACCCTGGCATCCTTCAGAAACAGCCGTCCATCAATGTATCAATAATTTACTAACTGCAATGAACTGTGAACTAGTGAAGTACTGAAAGTAAAAACCCCTGAACACAAGTGGATTGTCACTGATCAGTCCTGGTGAACATGTCCCAGTATGTACAGCTTCTTGAAGAAGAAAGCTTAAGAAAGATTCTCTGCCTGGAATGGGATGCAACCCTGCACAGCAAGATTGCTGATGTATTTAATGCAATGTGTAAAGACGTAGCTTCCTCTTACAACTCAAGAAGTGGCACCATGATGATATGATCTCCTTGGGAATGGCATTTCTTTATATTTCTAGAAGTAGTATAACTCTGATTACGAAGGAACAAGTAATAGATTTATTCCATCCTGAAAAGAGAAGAAAGAAAACACAACGTTTCGGCCGTGGAGCCTTCTTCAGGTGTAAGAAAGGCGGGGCAGTAAGCAAAAGTAATGTAGTGGGAGAACAAAAGCTGGGAGAGGGGAGGGGCCAGAGGCGGGAAAAGGGAACAAGTGGCCAATCACGTGTCCCATCCTGGAGTGTATAATGCTTTATCCCCATATACTCATAAATATGAGGGAAGTGGTACACTGGTCTCTTTGTGCCTATGGTGTTCTCAGCATCTACTGTTTGCGTAGTCCCAAAATTCCCTTCTCAGACCTGAGCATGTAGTTATGTATACTGCACGTTACATAAAACATCTTCTCTCTTTGGGACCAGCCATTGCTTTTTAAATACAGTAGAACACTGTTTCTACACAAGTCCAAAAAAAAACAATTACAAGCATTACAAACAAGAGGTTTTCTTGCCTCTTCCAGATTTCTGACTGGACTTTTCTGGAGTATAGATATGCCGACATACAGTAGTTTAAATTTTTAATAACCATGCGTTCACACAAACCAAGTCTTTTTTTAGATAACAGAAACAAAAGACCATGTTGGACATTCTAAAACACAAAAGCAAGCAATTTAGTAATTGAGGCAGTTTAAGACCATGACTGTTTCCAGACTTAAGGACACGTGTTTATCAATTAATCCTTTTATTCAGCGAAAGCTAAACCTCTATTGAAAATGTTAAATATATAAATATACTAAATATTTGGTCCATAATGTGAAACATTTCTGATCGTGTTTATTTACTACAGGTTAGAAAACCATTTCAACATGATTACACTTTAAAAGAAATGTGATATACAGTAGTATGAACTGACACTATAACTGAACTAAATAAAGCACAAAGAATATTTGATTTCACTGTCTTTCCCATCCTTGAAAAACAATATTTTGTAATAGTTTCAGCAGTTACAAAGAAACAGTTATTGAAAAGAAAATGTTGCATCTTTTATTTGTATAAGAACCTAAATTTATAGCTTACAGCTGATTCATTTATTGAATGTAATAACAAATATACTAGATAAAATCCAATAATCCTAGAAGAATAGATGATTTTGTGTCTGCACTCCTGAATCTGAATTTTCATTGTTTTTCTGTGATTAATTTTAGAAGTTCTAAGAAGTAATAAACTATATCATCAAACATTCAGTAGACCTTTTTTCATAATAGAGCTTTTTGATAATACTAATGTATTGAGAACCTTAGGTAAGATGCTGAGGGTGTTTCACATATTTTCTGCTTTAATTTAAAGTAAATCAATCAGCTACTATTGTCTCATGTTTGGAATTAAAGAATTAGTCAAAAGAAGGTCCAGACAGGACAAGAATCAAAGTTTCATTTTACATGGATATACCTGACCTTGAAATAAAAGACCTAAAATACAATCTGCAGACTTATGGTCTCAGTGCAAAAAAAGATTAAATTGAATCCATTCTATTTTCAGAAAATGCTTTACAGAGTGTAGATGACTGAAGATGTAGCTATCAAGGTAGGCCATTAAATATATATACTGGAAAGATAGCATTTCCCAAGGCTGCTGTGAAAAAACCAATCCTTGGGAAGTGTAAACACAGTGCAGACATTCCTGCAGATTCCCCTGAGACTGACAGTTACCTGCTGGAGCAATCTCTTGTCCCGATTCACTTTATTTACCTTGCTCATGCATGCATACCTCTCAATTTATTTATGTTGCTGTATATAGTAAAATAGTGTAAACACCATTAGATACTCAAAATAGTTTTTGAAACAAGTCGATATGCCAGTACTCAATCTGTGCAGTACGTTAGCTACAGCTTCTATCTAACAGGTCTGCTCTCTGCTGATGATTCCGTATGACTTGTGAATAATCCTTGCTCTCTCCTTCCTTTAAAGAAGAGCAAATCAACAATTTTGACCCATATCTTTTCAGTGCAGAATCCCTGTATTTACATAAAGACAATTATTGCAACAATATTAATTTGTTTAAACATTACAAAATGGTGGTTCCGTCCACCTTCGGTGTAATTTACAGCTGTAATATGGCATCAACATACATCAGTTCTCCTAGACAGTTACTGTATTAATACCCAGAGAAGTATAGGACTTGCTCAGTAGATGTCTCACTTATCAGCTACCTATCCCTTTGGTTTGGCCAAAGCCTCAGCCTCAGTTGCAAAATTTTAACACAGTCTGAATGGATACGTCCACCTTCTGCTCCTTCTCCACAACTTACCCATAATGCCCTGTTACTGAGCTGCAGTCCTCGGGAATCATGGGAAATTCAGTACCATGTGTTGGGCTGCTCTTTCCACTTTAGATGTTCCCTCACAAGGCACATACCATTCTCTAATATTTTGGGAAGTCTGTGTTATAATGATTTATTATACATATATTTTTTAATATAAATCATGAGAATTCATAGACATTGATATTTTCTAGTTTTGATAATCAATGTATTTACAATTGATTTTACCTAGAGAAATGTGCATGCTTGGTTATTCTATTAAAAAAGTATCATATCTTATACTCTGTAATAATATGTACATTATAGAGCACACAGATATAAAATACTGTAGGTCTTGCAGTAATATTTGATTCTCATTTACAGTGCACAACTAGGGTCCATTTATTATATAATTCTCTTTCATTGTGTATATTCATTGTACTAATGCAAATGCTTTATTAAATGCAATTAAAACAATAACATCTGGAGAAAACTCTTTTCAAAACAAAAAGATGTTACTTAGTAATACTGTTTTAAGCACCAATTTGTTTTGAACACAGTGCCTGAAATGTTTGCATGAGTGTGCATCCAAACTTCAAGATTACTCTGGTTCTTTTTGTTTACTTTGTATAACTGGGCACATATTTGCTGCAAAAGCTACATTTACATTTATATAGAAGTAGTGATGGAACATAACAAAAAGAGCAAAAGGCTTTAAGTTGAAGATTAAGGAATGAAAAAACAGCTCTTTCCTGAATACTGGAAGGGGTGAATATAGTATGGGGTATACATTTAAGTTTGACATAAAGTAGTAAGAGTATTGTCCATCTCTGATAGTCAGACCATGGACAGAAGTCACTATCAAAATAATTAGACCAAAGAATAATTACTCTTCAAGTACAGTGTTTCCTGGGTCAAAATCCTAATCAGGGTTAATAACTCTAAGGGCACATACCTTCATTACTTGACCTCTGAAGTTTATCTCCAACTTTTATTCACTTGCTTACTGATTGTTTGTTGAACCAAAGGCACTTTTTCTGTGCTTTTGTATTGGCGTAATTATTGTGTATAGTTAATCTATTTATTGGATTCGTATTTTTCTGACCTGTTGTGGATCCACAGTCCTGTCTTGTTTTCATCTGTTTGTTCCACCATGGTATGTCAAGGTTACATAACCTGTCCCACCACAGGGTTAAATGGAGGTCTCCTGCCCATCAACAGGGGCCAGGTGTGAAGCTTAGGGTATTTAACCTGACACTCATGGTGTAGCAAGTTTGTCTTTGTCTACGTTTGGCTTGTGTGTTCTACTTTATGTGAGTAACACAGACTAGTGTTCACCAAAATCGTTGAAACTCCTCCTGGGAACCTTACTTGAAAGACTGAAGTTGACTGTTTTTAGACATTTTTCCTTCTTTTTTTGTAGATACAGTAGGTTTTTAGTTTTTTCCAAGGTGCACTACTATTAAACCAACACATTTTGTGCAACGATTTCATTTGATTTACTTGTCCATAACAGAAATGCTCATGTTCTAATTGTGCTGACACGCTTTGCTAATTACTGGAGCTTCAAGACAGGGAGGCAGCCTATCATTAGACTAGAAAATGAAAATTTTAAAAAACATGATCATGACAAGTTAAGTTAGGTATTGCAACAGCGATTTTTCCATCCATCCAACCAGCCACACACCTGTCCATAAACTGCTTATTTCTGGCAAAGATTACAGTGGCCCAGAGCCTGTTCTGGAAACCCAGGGTGCAAGGTGGAACTACTGTACGGCCTAGACAAGATACCACTCCATTGCTGGGTGCATACTGCATGTGCACACATATACACTGGACAATTTAGAGACACAAATTAACCTGTCAACTTGTCATTGGATGGTGGGAGGTTTGTCAGGTTCATGACATGGGGTGTGGAAAAGACCGTCTGGAAATGAGCAACTAATACAAAACAGAAAAAGAAAGAAAACAGCAAATTCCTGTAATTGCCAATTATCACACAGTAGTAGCTGCTGTAGCTCTCAGTCTCTGTAATCCATATACAGTCTCAGTTTTGAGATTATATCTGTTACAGTCAGCATGCTATTTTCTACACAGGAGGTAAATTTGTAAATGGCTGAAAATATGGAAAATAAATTTTCTCATGAGTTTTAGTCACACAGTTAATTTTGTCTCATCTTAATTTACTCAATCGAAAATGCAAAGCCATTAAGTCTCCATCAATACTGTCATGGATTATTTTGATGAGTGTCCCATCATCGTTGACTAAAATGAGAATGTTTGTTGAAAAAAAAATTATACTGGAGGTAACTGGAGCTCTCAACAAAAAACCCATGGGGAGCACATACAGTATACATACAGTACACGTTCCATACAGATGGTACCATGATACAGAGCTTTTGTTTTCCTCCAATGACAATAACAATCCCTAAATCCAGTCCTAAAAGACAACAGATGTGGATACACTTGAAATGATACAATGTTTTTTTAAGTTTGATTAACCAAAAAGAAAAATAATGTGTAAACAAGCTAGGCTTGTCCAGCTACAGTATAACAAGCCTTGCTCAAATAAGAAGGTGAAGTATTGGCCAATTAGTTTACTGGACTTGGTATTAAATAGACGACTAAGAAAAACACAAGGAACATGTCAAGAAATAGTCTCAGTTGCTGTGGAAAAGAGATATACATACTTTGTCTGAAATTGATACTTCTTCAATGTACCTCAACAAATGAAAAAAAAAACACCCCCTACTAGGAGATATCAGAGTCTTTATAAATAATAAATGCAGTTATTATAAATAAACTATAGTTTAACCTTTAATTTATAGAAAATAAATCTCCCAAGCTGTCTCCTAAATATTTGAAGAGAAAAACAAACAAAGGCAGTACCCTGTGCCCTAAACTAAGCATCAGTCCTGGGATGGGATAGATTAAATAAGGAATACCACCTTGCTGCTGTGAGTGATGTTGATGGACTAGTATCTGTCCAGAATTCCCCAAAATCCAATGCTCTAGAATGACACTCTAGTCTGTGTTGTAGAAAGTGCTGTCTTTTAGATGAGACATTAACCTAAACCCCTGACTGCTGGATCATTAAAGGTTCCAAGGCATTTAATTGTTAGATTAAGGGGTTAACCTCTGTCTCCAGCCTAGATTTCACTCTGGGATTGTACAAATCACAATTGTTGAAGTTTCCTCTTAATTGAATTGGTGAAGCAATTTCTCATTTCTTCTGATCTAATGTGTCGTCCTCCGATACCTAATCACTGCCACCAGATCACCTCTGGATGTCAGAGATGGATGAAGATGGTTTTTCTTCTAGATTTTAAGCTCTTGGGAATTGTTTGGGATAAAAGCACTGTAAAATCACAAGGAATTATTGATATTAAAGAAAACAAATTCATCGAAGTAGAAGCCAATAATACATATCAACTTCACTAATCTTTTAGAATCTGTACAAAGTATTCTGATTTCTTGCACAATGAAGAGTATACTCTGTTTCTTTTGGCCTGTACTACTCAGAGTGAATAATTAAGTTTTTGTTTTCATATGTGCTGACTCTTATATACAGTAAATCCAGGTCAAGAATAGAACAAAACGCGGGCCTTTAAAAAGAATTTGTCGAGGTGTGATTTTCTGTCCTTCAAGTGAGCCCTCTGTACATGTAAGAGGTTTTTTTTTGTTACTTTGTCTTTTACATTTGTGACATAATCGTTTGGCACTCTGGCATCCCAATGTAATTTGTATGCTAATTTAAACATTGGTATCACATTAATACTGTGGTGTAATTATCATTCAATTCTTTGATCTCTTCTCCCTCTTGGATCTAGTCTTTACCCACGGTGATAGGAAGAATACATTAGAAAAGAGAACCAACAGTTCCCAGTGGGAATGAAATGCACTGTGCTACTAACATAGAATGTTATTTCCTTGTTTTCTTGCACATCACAAGAAAGACAAGACATCTTTTCCTGACCTCAGTCTTACCTTTTGTAAAATGCTTGGATGAAATAAGCTTAAATATATGTTTTGCTTGCCTAATCCATTACACACTGAAAACAGATGCAGCAGGGGCTATTTCTACAAAAATGATCATGCTTATATTTTACATTTTACTTATACATTTGTTAATGTGCCTAAAAAGAGTATGTTTGTCATTATATGCCACATACTGTATGGATTCTTAAAATAGGTTATGGTTTTCATAATGGTTGGGATGTAAGCTATTTTCCCAAACATAAATGTATATTTCAACAGTATATACTGTTGTCAAAAGTATTTTTCAAACTGTATAAATTCGTACATGTGACATCTTCATTTCCATTGTGGCATTTTCCCTTTAGGGGAGTAGGTAATGGAAAGTTCTTGAAAACTAATCTCAAACACCGTTTACGTATTTGTAACATGCTATTATGGTTCTTTGAAAAAAAATCTCTAAGATATTTTAGAATTCAATATTCTCCTTGACAATGGATTCTGTCAATATATTCAACGGGCTATAAAAACAGGCTACGAATGCAAAATGATATTTAAAGTGATAACAGTTCACAGGGATCCTTATAATATGGATTATAATAGCCTAACTCTTGGTAACAGATGCTTTATATATGCAATGAGTGAATCTCAGAAATTAAATGATTGCTTCTTTTACTGTATATAATTGGATCCTGTGTTCTCCAATCACTCACAAGAACATTTCTTGTCTATATATATTTTATGTTGACTTTAAAATAGCACCTAGGTTATTTGCATACAGTATATACTATGTGTATCCGTATTATACTTGTCTTACAAAGAAACACCTTTCAAGGTTTTGGTGTCTTTTTAAGATGATGCAGTCCTATAAATGATGAGAATATATATTAATTAGCTCTTGTCATTTTACATTTCAAAATGTTACTATTAACAGCTACAGACAACTCAATATCTGTATTAAAACAGCCGTTGTGAAAAAGCAAGAACTATTTTCTATTCATTTTCATGGTGCATACTTACATGCTTTATACTGAAAGACTCTAAAAAAGCTATTGGTTCCAATACTCATTTGTTGCATTTACCTCCAGTAAAGACAGTGGAATCATCCTTTAGTTTTTTTTCTGTGTATGAAAATCTATGTACAGTATTATAGCCGGTAACTTGTACATCTAGTTCCAGAATCTGTTTATTATTTGATAAGCCACTGACTTCCCAGTTATTCTCAAAGTAATTAGAGAAATCCATTGCAATTTTTCCCAGATGTCATTTATCACCTAAATGAGATTCACAGGTAATTATTACTCCCTAACCACAGAATTCGTTGATTAATCCAGTCTCTAACCAGTGTAGTTCCTTTAAGAAGGACCTCTGGGTAAAAACACCTTGTTGTGGAAGATGACTTACACTAGACTTGAGATGTCACACTCAATTCCAAAAAGAACATAATGTCTTCTGGCTCTCACTCTGACCACGTTATGAGCTACTTAATTGGTCCCATTACATGATAAATAGGATGAATTTAATACTGACACTTCTGTCTAAATTCCAAAAATGTTCCATAAATACAGTGTCACAAATCAAGAACAGTTTTAAAGCTATCAATTGCAAAAGTTAAAAGAAAACCTTGTAAAAATTTAAATATGTAAAATAATTAAGAACTTAATGACATTAATTAAACAAATGTGTATTCCAGACACTACAGTACGGCCCCAAAAAAAGGGGTATGATATTCTAGATCACTGGCTTTTAACCTGGGGGTGTGAGACATGTCAGATTTTTTCAGTAGGTGAATCATGGCAAATACAAACTACTTGAATGATTTTTGATGAGGGGCGCGAGAACATATTTTGAGAACCAAAGGCTTGCTGGGTTTGGCCCTGAACCCAGGCAGGTCTGTTGTAGTTCCAACGTCTGGCCACCAGAGGGCACCCCATCCTCTATCGCCTGCTCCGACTGCGCAGCCGAGGCGCAGACCAAGCAGACGTCTGTAGCCTATCATTACTCGCCTAGTGTCCCTAGCTCACCACGCCTCCTCTCCTCCAGCCTACATAAACCCAGCTCTTGGTTCGGACTGTTCTCAGTATTGTTGCCACTACTCTGAGTGGTAGTTTGAGTCTTTGGTACATTCTTCCATGGTTCCTGTTTTTTGCTCCTACTGCTCTTTACCTCCCTGTTCATTGTTCACCTTAGCACTGCGCCTGAATTTTGTCTGTTTGTAGCTTTCTGGATTGCTTTTCTTCAGTTTGGTGTTTTCATCCCCTGATCTTTTGTTTTCCTCCTGAACTGCTTACCTGGCTTTTGGATTTTAGCCTGTCCCTCGACTGACTTTTTGGATGGTGTTCCTGGACCTTGACTCTTGATTTCTCCTTCTGGCTTCGGACTCCCTGCTCACCTTTTGACCCTGGCCTTGGATTACCCTCATTCAATGTTTTGGTTCTTTGCGACCTTGGAACCCGCATAGGGTCCGTTCCCTGTTTTCTTGAGCTGTGGACCAGCCGAGCAAGGATAGATCCGGTCTGGGCGCATGCTGCAGGCAGAACCGGAAACCAGGAACAAGACGGGGCTCCGCTGGGACGCTGGCAGGTGGCTCAGGAGCGGATGGAGGAACACATCCATGCTGGATTGCCAAGGAGGGACTGAGCACCTGCCGTCACAAGAGTTCTCCCAGTGGCACAGCGGGCCAAGCAGGCTGCTGTACATGAAAGAACCACTGTCCTGGGTCCGAGTACGTAACACCTTGTACAGTAGGTGTTGAGCAGTGAGGTTGTCATATGTGTTAAATAGTTACCTCCAATCCTGTGTGGCAATATTGTTCTTTTATACTTTTTTTGTTTTTCAGGTAAGAACAACAAGAAAGATATAACAAATACAAAAACAAGTCTAGTGATACCGTATACACTCAACCGCTTGTCGATGTTTTTTTACAGGACACTGATACTATGTACACTCTGAGTGCATCAGTGACAGAGAGGATTGGTAGCAAGTTAGTATGGTACTGTATACATTAATTTGGTGAAACAACTTTGATTTGCTTTAAATTTTCAAAAAAAAAACAACAAAGCCCGCCTATTTTCATTCCATTAGTGTTATCCTCTTCCATCTTTCCAACCAAGATGATAATGTAAATCCAAATAGGTTATTTGGACCACCATCTGGCAATCTGAAATGTTATCTAATAGCCTGTAGCAGCTGTTCAAATGAATGAAGAATGAGTAGTGATGATAATGGCTACAAGTGGGATATTACCAACCTGATCTGCACAGGGGTTGGACTGTGAATCATGTTGATAAATAGACAGACAAAACCAAAATGATCTAGAACAGTCCATAAGTCTTTTTATTAGGTTAGCTTGGTTGTGATAATGTGTTCCTATCATATCAGAAAGAGCCTTTGCAAATTGAATTATATGTGCGTTTAATAGTGAAAATGGGCTTATAGCTACTGTAAATCATTCAAATGGACTTTGCTTATTTTAGAGGAAACAACATTAGAGCTGTTTCTGGACCTCCTTGGGAAGAGAGTGTTTGCAAAGAAACATTTGCAGAATTAAGTACTAAAGGGGAAATTATTCCCACGCAGCCAATGAGAGATCAGGTGGAATACCATCACAGCCAACAGATTTGTTCTTCTGCATCAGTTGATTAGACGGCTTTGACTTTGCCTAGTTACAGGAAAATCTAAATGTTGAGTCAGGAGACAACTGATGCAATTTCAGGGGATAAAGAATTTCTTGATTCCCTGGTTAGGTTCGTAGTGGCTGAAGTAAGAATGTCATGATTATAAAACTGAAAAGCTTTATCAACCTGTTATGCATCATTATTTTATGTGGTAATATATACTAATATACACTATATATACTATATGAGTACATATAGTATATACTGTTTTTGTTTATTCTGCATTCTTTTGTATCTCTTAGATATCATATTTCCCTACAAAATCTCAAATTGACAATGAAATTTTAAACCATGTGTATGCATGTTCATTTTTAGATGCAGAAAATTCCTACAGTGAGAAAACTGCCATTAACAAAACTGCCATTTCTCATCTAGTGTGCTTTCCCTAAGTAAAAAAGACCTGATTTCATCAACTGGATAATTACTCATGTACTTCAAAGCAATATAAGAGTTTATATTCAATTATTGATAATCAGAAATATATAAAATGATTATTAAAGATTAAAGTTGGATTGAATTTTATATTATTCATTTTGTTGATGGAGTTATAATCTACTGTACTGTATGTGTAAATTAAGTTACAACATAGACAAAAACTAGAAAATGATTAATTGACTGATTATATAAATAAAGAAAAGAGAAAGATCAAACAGCTAAAGGAATCTTTATTATTTCCATTTCCATTATAGCTTCTTATTGTATATCCTTATATACACTTATATATCATGCTACAGTATTACCACGTATGTATACTGTTTTCTTAATATCCTTGATGTGCTTCCAGGGTTATGATAATTATTACATAATCTTTTGCAATGTAAGAAAATTAAACCACTGAATTGAAATGCACTGTATACCTTCATCTTCTGTAACCCAATAGATGATAAGGCATTATTTGATAATAGTTAAAAGTTGGCAGTTTCCCCAGAACTAAGATTAATATTGCTTGACAGTATTACTGTGGTAAACACAGTCTGTTATAGTCTTCAGTAAGGCTCCTAAAGGAATAGCAGAAATGACAGATAAGAAATGGAGGACAGCTTAGGGACACATCGCAATACAATGTTAAGTTCAGAGTGCTCTAATATCGACAGATTTGCTAGACAGATTTCAGATGTGCTGAAAGCTAGGATATAAAGTGTTATTATGGGTTAGACAGCTTTGCACACAGAAACTGAAATGCAGCTTCAAAATAACTAGACTGCGGTATAGAATGAAGTCTGAATGTGTTTGCTTGAAGCTGAATAAAATGAAGGTTTTATGAAATACTGGATTCATAGCAAAAGTTCCACATGGACCCACAATGTGCTAGGGATTGAAAAAAAGAGTAAGTACACCAGGGGTTTGAGGAGATTACAACTACAGAGATGAAGAAAGCAGACGTAGAATACATAAAACAGTGAGACAAACTCAGTATTACTGTATATTAATCATCTACTAAACATGTTAATATCTTTTTTTGATCAAAACAAAAACCAGAGAAGACTACAGAACACTGAAAATTGTTATACTGTGTAATTGCTGAATGAGAAAATTGATTTTTAAAACAAACTTTTTTATAGTTATGAATGATTAAGACCGTGCATTTCTTCCAATATACTGTACCGTGTAACATAATGTACACTGGTACCCAGGGAACCAGTACATTTCATCACATCATTTACAGGAGTGGATGAATTAATTAATTTACACCACCCATTCACCCATTTCTCAGAAAACAATGGGGACACCCCGGACCCACACACACAATCACACCAGGGCCAGTCTTCACAGAAGCCACTTAACAGTATGCCTTTGGGCTGGGGGAGGAAACCCACATGTACAGAGGGAGAACACGCACACCCCACACACTTATCCCCCATGTCCAGAATTGAACCTGGGCCTCAGCTCTGTCAGTCAGCAATGCTTACCACTGCAGCACCATGCTGCCTCACTTATTTAATCCTGCATTGTGACATTACTCCTACCATATAGAGGAGGAAATCAGTAGACTGTCATCAGGAGCAAGAGGAATCTGAGGACTAATTAGCAGCTTAGCCTGTGGGTTAAGACCATCTCCGCTGAGACATCTGATTAGTACCTGATTGAAGATATTCTGGAAACTTTTGCTAATATTTCCCAAGGCATTATCAGGTAAGGAAAAATGAAAAATGACCATCATTATTATTATTTGTATTTTGTGTTTTTCAGATGCTTTACCTTTAAAACACGTCCCTTCACTATCAAGTATAACAACCCCACAGCTGGCATTATATTCATAACCTGCCTTCCACTCAACACCCAACACCAGGGGGGGCTTCAAGAAAGCCAGAACTCTAGCCTTGCCCTGCCTTCTTTTTTCAAAGATGCCATTGAACTTTTAATGAGCAAGTAGCCTTGGTTCAATGTCTCATTCAGAGGACAGTACCTCATACAGCACAGTGTTGGTTTAGAAATCCTGGTGCAGAGGGAAAAGCACTATCTATCAGTCCTGCATCGTCACTTACAGCAGTATCCTGATTTTATCTGGAGGTGTCCTATTCCAGGTAATAACACATTCACACTTACATTTCATACAGAGGGTTTATTAAAAAACAAAAAAAAACAATCCTGGCTAAAGTCCAATCAGATCACTTTACTGGCCATATACAATGTCTTGTATTAGGAATTTGTCTTTTCGCAGAACCCAGCTTGCTCTCCATGAGACACACAGACTGGGAGAGAAGCTTGGGGTAAGAGCGCAGGGTCAGCCATTTATACGGCGCCCCTGGAGCAGTTGGGGTGAAGGGCCTTTCTCAGGGGCCCAACGGAGTAGGATTCCTCTACCGGCTGCGGGATACTAACTGGCAGCCTTCCAGCCACAGGCGCAGAGCCTTTAATATCAGTAATCACAAGCTTATAGATCGTTCGCATACAGTTTTACTGCAGGCCTAAAGTCTTTTCAAAACATTGAGGGGAAAAGGCAGAACAAGAATCTTCTACAACTATAGAAAATATGTAACCATAATGAAAAATGTGGAAGTAAAACAAAAAAAAATAGGAAAGAGATTCAAGTGTTTTCACCATTCACCTGAAGTACAGTAGCATCACTGGAGCTAGTGACAGATCAGCTAGTCTTTCTGTGTATGCTCTGGGGTGCTGCACTTTCAATCCAGGCTGTGCTGAGGATCTGTTTAAATACGCTATTAAAGCTATGGTTCACAAATATCAATATTCGGAAGACAGAACTATGTGCATTTATTTATTTCCCTCTAGTACAAAGCTCATGATAAAGCCTGGCCTGCCATATGATAATAAATCAAAAAGTGTCCATAAATATACGTACAGCAGGAGACATGAACTATTCAAGAACTTATCTGGTTTTCAGACAAGATCTTTCATTCCACTGAGATCAATACTGAGCCTATAGTATTATAAAAACTATAGTAGCCAATTTAAGAAACACATCTTCTTTCACACCTCTTTATTAAGCATTAATGAAGTTTGAAAAATATCTTTCCACACCAAATGTGCTTAACAGATTTCATCAGAAGAGTGCTTGTATATTTTAGCACGATAATTCATTCATACTTCGAAGATCTGAATTAAGTTTGTTCCAGTCCCTTTATGAAACATTATGTTAACATGTCCGACAATAATATAACCTCAAGATTTAAAAATGCAATCTTTGGGTGTTTTTCAGAAGATCAACATTATCTCCAAAATTTATGTTTCTACTGCTTTACAACTGGAGGTTACTTTAAAATTTAGAACACTCTTTAATCATTTGCAAAGATTCTTATCTCAATTAAAGTTTCAAAACATGAGATAAATAATCAGATGATGCATTAAATTCAGACTGATCCTCAAAAAGATATGCCAGTTGGGCAAAAAGAGATAATGAATTATCTTCATTTCGTATTTAAGATCTTAAACAAGCGTTTTCTTTCTTTATTAACATTAAACTCAATGATCATCCTATTAATCACTCATGAAATCAAGATAAAAACAAGAACATTATCCTTTCTTTCAGTTGCATCTGAAATGAAAAGAACTTTGAATCAACATCAGAAATTTCTATATTCCCTTATGTCAGAACTCTACTCCTAAGCAACAAACGTGGTAGAAATGTTCAAAGTTGTTTCTTCTTCCTTTCTGCAGAAGTTTCATTCTGGCATGGCTCACAGTGTAATGGGAAGTAATGTTAAGCATCGACAGTTGCCATCAGCAAAACAACGGTGCTTTTGAAAACATGTCTCTGCATAAAGCTGATAAAGATGTTCAGCAACATTATGACAAAAGCCTTAAGAGCCAGCAACACCTAGTGCTGTCCATGACAACCAACAGGCAGAGAAACAGAGTACAGGTATGTATGCTCTATAGAAAGGTGTTACAAAGGAGTGTTCTTCTGCCCTTATGTTCTACCCTTTGGTGAAACACCTTTGGCCACATCTTGGTTGATTGCGAAAGACTGAATAGATGCATTTGCTTGCAAAAATAATTGAAAAAGGATTAGGTTTTCCTAGGTAGTTTTATCACACAGCTTTTCTTTTCCTCTTTTACTTTCCTAACATCTCATGAGAGCTGAACTGTCAGTCCATTTTTTTCCACGCTGAATTTAATCAGAAGCTGAAGTAGCCTGCATTATTTTTTATATAGTGTTCTCTTATGTCTAAATGTCTTTGCTATGTCTTTCCCAAATGCAATTCTGCCTTGCATTCCAATATTCCAAATAAAATATTTCCATCACACTATTATCATGTTCTAACAACCAACAGAGCAGAAGGCCCCAGAAATTCCAAAATTAGAACTTCAGAGGTAGATACAGTAAGTGGCCCAGTCAGTAAAAGCTCTCTCTTGGACAGCAGGTTGATCTATGTACTCCAGATGTCACTGATTCACACCTGGGCTGAGCCTAAGCACTGCTGAGTGTATATACTGTATATTTTTTTATTTCTTTGCCTGATTATTTCATCCAAAGTGACTTACATTTGTGATAAGGCACTTTACAATTCGAGTGGATTACAGTACCTGTACCTCAAAGGTACAGCAGAAATGCTAGTTATGGGCCCAAAGTCCTCACCACTCTTCCACACTACTGTCATACATCCAGAGTATGCTTGCCTCCCCATGCGTCATCAGTCCCTGGGACTAGCCAGGAGCCTGCGAGCTGGAGGTGACGTCGGCAAGAGACACACAGAGCACATTTAGTTACTGCTCACTCTCTCAGAATATGAAATGATGAATGGCGTGTCAGAGAAGAGCACTTACAGGTCCTCATTTTCCTCATGAGATACAGGGGTTGTGGCAGTAAGTCATGTTGCTTAAAATTAAATTATTCCAAACCAAACATACAACAAAATAGGAATTTAATTCAATTTTGAAATATACTGTACAGTATACTGTATAATAGCATCTTATTAGATATAAGAAATATAATACGGAATAATATAATTTATATATAATCATTTAAATAACAATGCCGTTTGAAAAACTACTAATGTACATAAGAAATTACTGGACCTTCAGAAGTTCTGCATACAGTTTAACCTCTTGTTGTGGCTTGGTGTAAAACTATAAATGCTGCGTATCCTTTAAGAAGCAACAGGCAATACAATATCCATGATTACAACTTTTTGACAGATTTCAATTTTAAATACAAGACCCTCATTCTTTATGTTTTGTTTATAGTAATTACCTAAAAGAGTAGAATAACAAAGCTTAATAAATGAGGCCTCCTTTGGTAATGTTAATGTCACTGTGTTACGCACTTCATAGTGCTGGTAATTTATTTAACATTGATTTTACAATTAGGGCTTGTAAAGAAATGAATGGCTTACTGATTCTCATTTTTACACCTACAAATTGGATGACATGCAAATCCTTAATTAAGAAGCTCATAGTAGCAACTTATAACTATCAGGCCAATATACAGTAAGGCACATATCATATGAAGAATATACTCGCTGTATAAGCTTTTTCAGCAGAACTCCAGAGTCAAGAATCACTAAAGTAATTACCCAATAAAGGCTTTCTAACCCTCTAAAGTCATAGATTTGACTCATAATATATTACTAAGACTTGTTCATCTAATAACCAATGTTAAGAAATTATGTAACAGCCTTCATCTTTCATCCTGCTTATTGAGTTTCATGTTTACTAATAAAAGGATAGGTCAACTGAAGTCTGGATTCCTTATTTCAAGATTAAAAACATTGCTCTTAGAAAATTCAAAACGGGGAAAAAAAAGTGTACAGTCTGAAGAATCAAAAAGCCTTCAGCCACGGCCTTCACCTTTCCAGCTTTCCTGAAGTCTTTCAAAAGTGCAGCACATTTTTTTTTATGATAGTTATTATTCGAAACCTTTAACTGACTGTGAAAGGATTTGCTTGGTGTGTCCGAAATCAGAATACCATTATTTGAATCTGTGCACTTAAAGCCATTAACAAAACTTTCTAAGTTAAGGTTAAACTCACTTAATCACATGCGCCCAGGATAAAACTGCCTGGCGCTGTACGTTAAGTTAGGAACAAAACAAGCCAACTCACCTTCTCTGAATCACTGGCAGTGATCACCCAGACACAGTGCGCATTGTTCTCATACTGAACCGGGTAGTTGGGGGATGTGATAAAACCTTTTGGTCCTCTTAAGTTGGAGCCACATGTCCTTGCTATTAAAAGTAGGAACAACAAATTAGAGCATTATTTTCACTAGGAATGACGACACCCAAGAATTAAGAATTAATTAAGCGTATCGAACGGTATTGAGAGGTTTCTTGAAATGTTTTAGTCACAATCAATCAGGCTTAGCTCACTAGACTGTGGGCCATGAGACGAGGAGGCTGGGACCCCCCTGCAAAGTGAGGGGTGACCCAAGGGCGGCTGTACAGGGGATGATGAGGTAAATGACGTCAGAAAAGATGACAATTTAGGACAGCTGAGTCTGATTGAACTGTTGTCACGCCTACCCGATGTTCATCGTAAACCTCATGTATTGACACCGTGCTGGTGTGTTTCTGTGCAGGAGCAAAATTGTGTTATTGATTTATTATTCTTAAAAAGAATGCGCTAAACATCCGAACTTTAGGTAATTACCTTATATAAACGTGGGTTTGTTCGTGATCTTTATCATGTTAACTAATGGTTCTTTGGAGGAATACATTGGATTATTAATGCCTAATTGTGGTATTTGACATTTTTATGCCAACTGTGTAGTTCAATTCACACAGATTTTGCCTGTAATGTTAAGCTGGAAAATACAACCACCTCCTGAAGTAGTGAAATAACAAAGCATTTAACCGTCTTAATCTAATTAACTAAAGTACATCTTAGCAATCAGAAACAGAATAGGCTTTTACAAATTTAAAGCCTTGAAATGTACAAGTGGTGTCAGGAATGAGTCTCAGTGCAAATTATTGAACGTTTTAAATCATGAAACCCCAAATGACTAAAAGTCCATTAATTACTTTAGAATCAGAGCTTTCTAAATGAGCACCGAAAATGTGAAACAGAGCACATACATCATTTGCAGGTTTAACACACACACATTGTAAAATTAACTTTAAATAACAAGCTATGTTTAAGCACATTTTAATTCAAACTGGGTGTTAGATACTGCAGTGGTTATTAACTGATGTAGGCTAAAGAGTTATGAGCCACTTGCTTTAGGTTATGTTATTTATCAGGGACCAACTAATTAAAAAATGGTCTGGATCAATCAAAGATCTATAGGAATTCTACAAAGAAACTGTCAAACATGGTTACTTGGTTTCTTTTAAAAGTCTGACATAATGCCTTGTTTCATTTGCATTAATGTAATCAGAAATCCTATTGCCTCTGCATCTTTTTCAAAGTGAGATATTTTATTGGAAATTTATTTTTTTAATATATTGATTGTAATTGCACTTCTTGGTGTCACTAAAATGGTTATTCATATCCATCATATCCGTCTTTGTTTATTAGATTCTTAAGTAAAGATATACTCGGAATAGCCGTTCTGAACATCATAATTCAGCTCTCTGCACAAGAAAATCATTAGATGCCAACGAAGCACAGAAAATCATTCCCACCAGCTCCTCAGTTCCACCCTTTCCGTTATCAGCATATCTCCATTAACACAGTTTGACAAAGTCCTTACAGTAAGTGTCTGGATGTGGGATGTCCTCAGATTCACACTTACCACGACAGATTGGCCTGTGGTCACTCCATGCAGCCAATGTCTCTGTCACTCTTTGGCAAGTGATGCTCTTTGATCCCTGAAGCACATAGCTGTCATCACATGAGAACTGTATACTGGCACCCACCCTGTGGGAATCATAAACAAGCATCCACCAGCGTTAAACCTGCTACAAAATGTGCCTTCAACTGTATTCTTCAATGCCTGCATAAGATTTTTTATGACATTTTCTGTTAACATTATAAGGGCAAGAGCAAATCAGATTTTATAGGCAAAGGGTTTCTGAAAAAAAAAAGTGTTAACCTATAAGTATGCTTATGCCTCATTGGAATTAAATATTGTAGGAAAATATATACTACATATTGTATTTTAATTGTATTTAAATGAACTGCACAATAACTAAATGGAGAAAAGTTCCTTTCTATCATTCAATTAATGAACATTGAGATTATGAAAATGATTTTTCTCAGCTGTTTTGCTTAAGATATCACCTATAGAGTGGGTAGCTTTGAGGTTTTTGATAGTGATGGTATATCAGTAGGGGGTTAAAATATTCCTAAGTATCACAGCAGGTATTGTTCTGATTGAAATAACATGTAGAATCCTCAACAATGGCACATATTGAGAACAAAAAAGGATAAAAAGGAACTAGTCATATACGCACTGGAAATCTGAACCTATTCTTTTCCCATTCTCCGGAATTCCAGGATCTGGACAAATGTCTGCAGCCATTCCACCTTGACTCACTACATTATAGAATGGAAAGCAAAAGAGAGAGAGTAATAATAATTCAAAAAGGTGCATTTCTATTACAGAAATGAAAAAGATAACTCTGAGGTTTCTGGAGAACAGAGAATGCTGTCAACAAAGAGCACAGATGAATGATGCTGCTGAAGTACTGATATCAAGACACTTAATGTCAAAGAAAGAACCCCAAAAAGAGAATAATAACAAACAGTGTTCTCACAATTAGGAGATTAGGGTAATAAATCCTGATTTCATGTTCTAACATCTTCTAACAAGTTCATGGCCCATTAGTTTCAATGAAAGCAAAGAAAAATCTTCTGTTGGTGCTATTAATTCATGACACATAAAGACTATAATTTCAAAATGAGAAAGAAACTCAAGGCTTTGTGCTTTAACTGGCATTAGAACTGTGAATAAGAACTGTTCATGACTATTTCAATTAACAGACTGATTAGGTGAATATAGTCATTAGACCTAAGCTATATAAAACATAATAAGCATTTAACAACAGAGAAAGAAGTTACCAAACCCTTAGTAATTAGTAATATGTGCTGCAATCTGAGCAGCCAATTATTTCTTTGTTTTGTGCATAAGATGGCAATTGTATAGATTTTTCAGGCATTGTTTAGTTTTTTAACAACTAATCTAAAGGGCATCACACTGATTCATTCACCATAAGAGTGCAATTGAATACTTTATCAAGAAAGATTTCCAGAAAGTGAAATGTGAAAAATGCAGAGATGTGCTGGAATATAGAAACTGAATTCATTGAGAAATCCTACAAGTCTATACAGATCAACTGTGATTTAAAAACAATCTGAAATATCCTATGAAATCTGCACATCCTACAGTATATAAAATGATTGGAGCCAATATTTAAACGAAATCTCTATCATAAATGTATTCAAGTGTCTTCTGAATATCTAGTAATACTGTATATCTATTAATATATTTAATTTTATTTGAAATAATAACTGTCATCAATAAAGCAGCACAGGAACAAAGTAGAGAAACAATGCCAATTTTATCTGAACAAAATATTATAGCTACAGTCTAAGTTTAAACCTTCCTGTAAATGCTTGAATTCAGAGCACTGTAGGAGGATGCACATTGTGTATGCTTTCTTGGATGTTCTCCAGAAAATTGCCTTATTGTCAAACAAATGAGAACTTTTCTGAACTGTGCTGTGTCTTCCTGCATCCTCAACAAGATTTAGCTTTTTCATGCTTTTTTAACCAGTTAGATACTAATACTGCTGCGTCTTCAGCTTTTTATACTGGTTTATGGTGGACATTTACTAAATAAATATTTATTTGCTTCATTATGATAGCAAGATTACAGCAGAATCCAAATCTTCAGTATTGGAGCTTCAGGCAATTCTTGAAAAGGTTGATTAAAAGGTCACAGCGTGGTCTCTGTTCACACTACAACTCTTCGTCTGCTACTCTGTCAGCTGGTGACCATGTTCGCACTTCTAACATGAGATGATTCCTTTCAACACATACAGCTCATTTATCACATCTTCACCAGAAATAACTTATAGTTGCACTACAGGTATATGATCCTCTGATTTTCAAAGCCCTGGAAGCCAGTGTAAATGTCACCAGAACCTTTCCATCTTTTTGCCCTGTGTGATACACGGCACAGTAACTTTGGAATCGTGAACATTTTAATAACAATGTTACATTAGGCACATTCCATCTGAGAGGACACCCTTGAGACACAGAAAAGAAGAAAACAGATTACAGTTAAGCAAAGTGAATCTTCTTGTTAAGGTTCTTCTAAAAACACCAGAGACTTTACCTCCGTCCAACACATTATGACATCACTAGGCAAGGTGAATTCAGAATAGTTTACTGGTACCCCAATGAGAGGGCTGAGAACATCGGAGGAGAGTGTGTGCAAAAGTGTGAACGGGTTCCCCTGCAGACTGTGAAGGGAGTGTACTTTGATCTTGACACTCATGGTGTCACAAATGAATTGGAGGGCCCGATAGATCACTCATCCAGTACCACAATTACCAAATACAAATCTAGCCTTTCATTACCCACTGGAAACTAAACACAAGCTGAGGGTTTGTGCTTTGCAGCTGGCAGGTACCGAATAGTTTGTTTTACTCTGATTTAATATTTGTAATACAATTGTTAAAGTTAAGACAGTGACAAAGCATAAACAATGCCATGTACAAAGTTTCTGACCTTAAATCAGTATCTGCTATGCACTGGGTGAGATTGCTGGGTGAACCCTGAGTATATGCTACCTTCTAAAAAGTTGTGGTCTTTGATCATTTGTCATGCAATGCTTTTTGATGTACAGTCGTGCAGAAAAGTTCTCCCCCATGCATTGCTGATATCAGTTTCCAAGCTGATCAAAGCTTATATCCACTTTTCTGATGTCCTTTTTGCAAGTGATTCTTTCCTTGTCTTCATATGATTCCCTCTCTTTTCATTCTACATGTTCTAGTAACTGCTGCAGTTCTTCAGCTTGTAACATATCTGCTTTTAAACTACAAACTTTAAAAGTAAATTTCTTTCAGGTAGGAGGTGAAATGTCTTCGTAATTGTCTTTGGATACTTTGTAAGGCCCACATAATGACATAAAAGTTTCATTTCAAATGTTAGTATGAGTCTTATAGTAATTCACAATAGATAAGTATATCTTATTCCATGAAAGTTTTTAATGAAACTTATCTAGCATCTAAGTTTTTATTGAAACATATAACTACCATTTTTCTAAATTTGTTCCTACATAAACTACATGTTCCATCTTCACTGGACCTGTGGTTCAGAGTTTTATATTTTGAACAGTTTTTTTGTGATCAGTATTTCAAACACGTGTACAGTAAAAATGAATAATTTGACCATTAAGTTTGAGGAAATGAGAAGCCATTACCTTGAAGAAAAGCTGGTAAAAGTAACAAACATTCAGAAGTAATCATTGCATTTTCAGTTAAATAATTTACTTTTCTTCTCTTTTCAACATGGCATAAACCTTTGCTTGTTCCTTTAAAGTATTTACATAAATTTCAGTATAGAAATATATTAGCAAAGATTGTATTTTTGCTACACATGCACCCATGTCTCGTCATTACAATTGAGCTAATTCAGTGGGGCAAGAATTTGAGGAAGTCATAAGAAAAGTCTTTTAGACCAGTTGCAGTATGTCATGTACTGTTTACACACTGCCTTGGTGCAATTTTTGCCTATTCTTGGCACATTGCTCATATTTTTAGATTCAAGTTCATATTATCTATTTACATTTTCACATTAGTTTTTTGTTTTGAAGTAAGTTGTGTATATATTGCATAGAAAATCTTCATTGCTACTTTAAATTTCCCATGAATGCTTGCAGGGATAGGCTTCAGGTCCCCTTTGAAACTGTACTCGATAAAGCATTAGAAAATTGGGTAGTCCTCATGGTTTCCTGTGATCACTGTTGCAAGCTGTAAAGTGCTGTAACAAAATGTGAAAACTGTGCAAGTGTCTGAACACTTCTCCAAGGCACTGTACATACAATAGGGTATATGTTTTCACATCACTTTGTACTTTGGATATATATAGGCCATAAGCAAATTGATAACAAAGATGTTCTTAGGTCTCTCAGGCTGCATAGCCTTGCCTTGCATAATGGATGCCCTAAAACACATTGTAGAAGAAGTCTCCAAATCCTGACAGCTACTCTAACTTTGTAGAGTTGAGTTTATAGAAGTGAGATGTGTAGAACACGCAACTGTTTGAACAACCCCTTTGAAAAAGAAAGCACTCTTAATAGTAACACAATAAACATATTGGAGATCGATCAGAAACAAAGAAATACGGTCAGATTATTTTTTGGTAGTTGTTTTCAGTGTGTAGTGTTGGGTCTTTCTACATGAGGATAATTTTAATACATATGAATTGACATCAGAGCATGAAAGTAATGTACAGTATGTGAAGTTCAAGCTGCTTCTGCACTGGTAATTAGAGGCTTGTAAATCAGCAGTAGGAAATATGAACTTTCCTACCCATTAAAATAGGCAATTATAAAAATACTTATTAAAAAGATTTAGATTAAATCTAATCTAAAAAAGATTTTAGATAAAAAATCTAAAACAAACCCCCATCCAATTTAATATTTTATCTTTTTTACATGAATCATACTAACAAGAAGTGAAAAATGATCTGCAATTTCAAAGTAATGATTCAATTTAATTAACAGATTTATTTCTTGAAACAGGTCATGTGTATGTTACATACAAGTAATAGTGTACTAACTCTCTTACGTTACTTACTAATTTAACAGTCTTACAAGAGTTCTGTATACTTTATATTTACATGTTTGATTGTCAGATATTAATGATAGATCTCCAAGATGGATTGAAATGGACAAGTATTTCTTCCCTTACATGCTCCTGTCATCCTTTCCTAAACACTTAACAGCATCTGCCCTTTCTTAACCACCTGCACTGCTCAGGTCCTGGTCCAGACTTTAATGATTTGCTTAGTATTTACTCAGCCTAGCTTCTCCTCGACAAGCTCTCCTCTGTGAACCAGCCACCGTTCTGCCCCTAATTTCTACAATGCCTTGCGTCTCATTGTTTGCCCTCTCATCTTCTGCTGGTCAGTTAGTTGGAAAATCATGTCTGTAGTTTGCAGTTTTTGAACTTTAAAGCATCCATTGCTTAGTGCTGGTAAGGGTCACAGCAACCAGAGGTCTATCCCTGAAGCATGAACCATAAGGCAGGGATTGCGCAATCACAAAGGGACAATTTAGAGACAACTACTACCCACAGCAGAGTAAACTCTCATGGTCATTGAGATAACATGACAACTCCACAAAGAAGACACAGAAGTGTGGAATTTAACCCAGGTAAGAGATGTGAGAAATCTGCACCATAGTGCTGCACAGTACAGTGTACAGTATATCAGTAGGGAGCTGGGTCAGCATGCATAGGCTGCAAAGGAACAAGTAAAGGTTTATTCCATGCTGAAAAGAGAAGAAAGGAAACACAACATTTTGGCTGTGGAGCCTTCTTTGGGTGTTAGGGTTCCTTTCTACTCTTTTCAGAATGGACTAAACCTTTTACTTGTTCCTTTGCACCGTATTATTTATTTTGCTTATGTATTTATTTTGCTTACTTTGTTTTCTGATATTATTGTATTGGTGGTTGTGTAAATCACTACTTCATTTCTTCATTTAAATATATTGCGCTTCTCTAATTGTAGGTCACCTTGGACAAAGGCTAAATAAATGTAGTGTGGAATGCTATTATGCAATCAGTAGAAGATGACCAAGTATAGTTCTGCTCTGCTGATAGTGCCTGACTCTGCTGGATAGGTATTGTGCACCAGAATAGCAGCAGTGCAGCTAATAGTCTCTGCCTCTGCGATTTAGTGAAGGTCACAGACATACTTTCTTAAGATTTCTACCTTGAATTATTTAGTTCAAAACACATCTTGATGTTCTGGTTTTATTTCCTCTAATTTTACTAAGACACAAAAGGCTATTATGAAGTGCTAGAGAGGACCATTTGGAACTTCAGTCTCTGTGTTCATATCTGAGGTGTTTGTTTTTTGTTTTTTATATTTTTGTGTTTTGTAGGCATCGAAACCGCTATCTCTGCTATCTCTTTGTATAGTACATTGAAGAGTCTAAGATGAAAGAACTGCATAAAAGAACAGCTTTTTTATTTTAGTTCTTGAGGAGAAGCCCCTCAAGAACGTGTATAAGTCAGCCCAATTAAAAACTGATCTAAAATTGAAAACAGCTTTGGCAACATGGCATTGTTTTGTTTCTAGTTGTGAAAATGATAGCAATACTTGTTTTAACTAACTTTTTATAGAGACAAACAGCTGCAGACTACAAAGTTAATTTACATTTGGTAAGCATCTGGTAACCAATAATGCCATTTTAAGTGAGTGATTAAACTACATTTTTAGCATGGTTAAGCAAGAAGGTGTATAATATAAACATCTATGCAGAATGTTAATCTTTTTTTAAAGATTAAATACATCTTTGAAATTACTTAATGGTTTTTGCTTTTTTGTGAAAATGTGATGAACTACATCCCATTAAAACATTTTGATAATAAAAACAAAACTGAAGATTCAAATTGTACTGTTGGTAGCAAAAACATTTTCCAAAGATCACAAGGTAGTATCCCAGATGAGAGTGAAAACATTTGTCTTTAACATTTGAAGTATGTAATGCAATGAGTTTTTTTAAATATAAGCAAATACCTATTTTGTCTTGATAAAGTTTATTTTATATTTACTTATAAATGGTACTTTCAGTCTTTCAGTTTTTGGCTACACTTATTTGAAACACATAGAGAAAGATATAGGAAACTGGAGTACCTAGAGGAAACTAGAGACATGTGAACACAATGAAAACCTTAAGAAGTCCATGCAGATCCAGTAGCACCCCAGAGCCCCAGCACTGCTAACCTCTGTGCCACCATGCCACCTTCTATTACACTTTCTTCCTTTAAATTTCATCTTTGCTTTTGAGAATTAGAGTATCAGCAGTTTGAAATGTTGAAATCTGGACAGCAGTAATGACAGGAACACTGTTAACATACAGCAAGCCTGCAATGAGTTAAATGAAGAGATGTAGAATTGTTGTGTTTACAGTAATATGAAATATGTTTGGCCATCGATATGATTGCCGTTGTATTTCAGAAGATAGAGCAAGTGTTGTGTAAAAGCTATTTCTCAGTCTAGTAAAGCCAGATTACCTACACTAGATGCACTGTCTGATCAGTTGCATGCAAGTACAGGCAATGACCATAGCAGTCTGGGCCATGATGCACAAGATCTACACAAGATATAACAACAAATATTTATTTTCTAGAAGCTCACAGTTATAAGGCACGGTTCCATGGTAATTTGTATCATACTTTGACATGGCTGTATCTTTTTTTGAAAAGTACCAGAAAAATGAAATCCTGAGGAAAGTCCTTGTCAAGCACTGCCTGGAGGTCAAGGAGAGGAATGATCAAGAAGTTCATTTTCTGGAAGCATGTCACTAAATTGGCAGATCGGAACGTTGAGATTGACAAGTTTGTAAACTGGGAGAGACTTGACAGTGAATGAGCACTATAGCTTGCAGACATGATACAAATACAATCTGACAATATTAGCCTTTTTCAAACCTAAGAATCACGGGCAAATCCAATGAATGGGAAATGCAGCAGCACATTTAAATTATAATATATGCAGAACGCAACACCTAGTATATTGTATTGGATCCCGATTCCTTTGGCCAATTTTTACTTTGAACCAAATTCCACTGATCACTTCACACAACATAACTTCAGGACCTGTGTCATTTAGGATTAAATGCACAATTGATTAAGATCAATATGCAAGAAATTGTATATGGCTAATAAAGTGATCTTATCTATCAAATATGTACAGTATAGTATCATTTGTTTCTTATGTGATATGCACAGAAACATGCTCCTTTATTGTCATCCATGTTTGTTTTAAATTAAATTAAAAATGTAATCTTGGGGATGAGACTTTTCATATCTACATTAAAAGGAATTTATGTTAGATTACATAATTAAAAATAAAATAATTAGATTAGGCGGGCATGGGGGTATTTCTTTGAAATACTGAAACTTGGAAAGGCATGAATTTTAGTTTAAAATGCTATTTTAGTAATAGTATTAGTAGTGAATCACACAGCACTTTTATTCACAAATGATCTGAAAGTGCTGTGTACATATGGGACAGGGCCCAATTTATCCAACACTGAAGTGCAGCACCACTTTGATGATGAGCGTCAACTATTCAGCACCAGCAGACCCACCACATGGGAGATCAGAAGTAGAAATGTTTCTGAGTCATTTTAGAATAAAAGATGTACATTTCTGCCTTGATGCATTGTGGCACCCGGGGAATCGGTTTACTCCATCACTGAATTAGGGGGAACATTAAGGAGGCTGATTCTACAAAGGCAGAGAGGAATTCAGCTTGGATGTTGGGGTTAACTACCCCTGCTTGTAGGGATAGTTCTAAGGGGATATCTAATGACGAAGTATTTAGGACAGCAGTTTAATGGCTTATCCAAATGTAGGTACGTTGGTACTTTTCACCTTGAAAAGTAGAAAGAAGAAACACTACATTTAGACTGTTGAGCCTTCTGGAGGTGTGAAAAAGGCTCAATAGTTGAAATACTGTTTTTTCTTCCTACTTTTCAGCGTGGAATTAATCTTAACTTGATCATTTTGAAACAAACATACTGACACAGCTCTCCACATAAATGCAGTTATCCTGAGGCCATTAAAAAAACCCTTTTCAGCAGTTACTGAAGACTGATGTAATACCCACTGACTGGTTATTACAAAATTACAAAATTGGCTGAAACATTGTGTTTTCTTTCTTCTCTTTTCAACTTGTATGTAGTATTGTTTTGACGAGTGCTTGTATTTCACTGTACTTCTTTCATGCTTGTTTCTGAATATTATATAAGGTGCTCTCTTTCTTCTTTTGTTTTACTTCACTGGTTAGCAGATTGTCAGAATTGAAGCTTATTCTTATTCTTGCCAAATAAATTTTAAAGTTATAAAGTTACAAAAATATGCCTTACAAGAAGGGTGTAAGTACGTTGAAATCTGAGGTAAATCTCAGCAGAAATATGAAGAGTGGATTTTACAATTAACACAGCACATTAACATGGCTGAAGTAGTTTACTTTTGCTATATAGGCCTGGTTTGCTATTCTAATTGTAATAGAACATGCTTGATGAAGCACAGAATGGCGGGAATTATTAATATAATTAAAAGCCATGTTATACTAGAGAGTTTTTATTAGAGAAATCATCAGCGTTTTTATGGTTTAATAAATTTTAGGGAAGAGTGTTTTTTCAACTCAGTACATATACTGTAGATACCTTTAACTCGTTTCTAATTAATGTTGAAATTAATTACATTTTTGCACTGGGAATAAGGCTTCTAAGCCCTAACATACACACATGTGCATACAGTACATGCATTTTGTAGCAGTTTGTGACAAAATTACTTTCTTTCTGTAAATATTCAGGTAATTGGGATAGTGACACAACAATCCTATTTCTTATACAAGATTAAATACAGATTAAATACTGCATGCCACAGGCATGGCTTAAATGGTAAAGTTAAATGTATTATATTGGATCATAGAGAATCACTTGGCTCTCTCTCTCTCTGCGGTCACAATTTTAAACAGCTTTCAGCTCTGGGCTTGTTATCAGCATCATTTAGTGTTTAGTTCCTAAACTCAAGCACGCCTTAAAATAAGCATTGATTTATTTATGTTTTCATTATGTGAAATCACATCAAGGTCTCTGGGTTCAATTCCTCCACTATGTGCATGCCTTTTCCATTCCTGTGCACAGCGGAAAGCTCCTCTTTAGCCACAAAAAATAGGGCTTGGAGACTTTAATAGCAAAGATGTAATTCTTAATTTCTGTTTTAAAAGCCGTTATTAACTAACTGAGCCGAGAGCCGTATTCATCCATTTCTTGAAAGAAGCAGGTCACGGGTGTAAAGGTTCAGTTCCTTCGGCCTGTCATGGCAGGATATTCTTAAACCCCAGGAATGGATCTGGTGGTCCTTTGTCACAGGGATTCCTGAGCAGCAATATCTTTTGTGAGACAGTGACCAAAGTTGAACTGGAGTGTAAAGTATTCTTAATAAGGTCACAGCAATACATTGTGTACTGTAAGAATTGGGCACTTACTGTATAACTATGTATCATAAGATTTTGTTTGAGGATGTTAATATAAATTAGTGACACAGTTCTTCTTCATTGCAAATGTAAAAGCAATTATTTACCATGTATCGCGTAGTAGGGTAAGTGCCTGTACAAAACAAATTCTCTGGACTTCTTTTAACTTTATTGTCATGGTTTTCAGCCTACATTAACGTGTAAAGATTATCTACTGTTATGGATGTATGCATGAAAAACTAAGACTAATCAGATTAGATTTTTCTTATCTGCAAGGTTTTTTGTAAAGTTTTAAAATGTGTATTTGAAAACTTTCCAGAATTGTTCAAGATTATTTCTAAGCCATTTTGAAACAGTTTAAAGGAATTGTGAATTTAGCTCATAAAATACAGAACAGAATGTGCAGGCCACAAGTAGACTAGACTAAGATGATTGATCTATTTAATGTTTACAGCTACTAAGTAGAAGAGGGAGCAATGATTAAATTAATTTGTATAATAATTTACATATAAAACAGTGGCATTATGCGGGGGGCGTGTTCAGTGAGGAGGCGGAGCCCTGGATTAAGGGCGACTCCGTTAGCAACTGCAGCTGTCCTGCAGCTGTCCGCAGCTGGATCCACAAGACTGAGCTCCTCCCCGGAGTGACGAGCGGAGCCCCGCAAGGGGAGGACCCTCCAGCCACAGGCCCGGGGGGGGATTGTGATGAGAGCACTGAGGCCGTATTTTTATTTTCTTTTTCTTTTTGCCTGTCCCGCTGTGTATCTCCCTTTTCTTCCAGACTGTTCCCCCTGCTGTGCCAATTGGTTCTTTTAATCCCAGGCTGGACCCCGTTAGACAGGGTAAGTCCAGCCTAGACCCCACTATGCAAAGCAGCACATTTTCTCGCTGGCCTCACACTGGTGACTCCGCCCCCTCAGAGGGGGCGTCGACTCTGACCGCTGTTCGCCGCGGCTCCTCCCACTGCCGCACTGCTACCAGGGGACTTTAGTCATTTAGATTTACTAAACGAATATAAGAAGTGTAAAATTACTTCACCAGTTGAATTAAGGAGAAGATGGCATTTAACACAAAAGTGCATCCTGTCCTTATACAGGGGAATTGATTCGGGCATTCTGGGACAGAGGAAAGAGTTTTATCTACTTATGCACATGTTGGTTTTAATTAGTAAAATTAACACTAGAAGATGAGCTTGGAATCAATGTGTTCTCAAACTGTGAAAGTTGTGATCAATGTGATGTGGTGATTTTGGACAAACACAAACGTCTTTTTTTTCCTTCTGTAATATTAGAAAACAATTCAGCTTACTCTATAGTACAGATATGAAAGTATATACACATAACATGCAGACATGACATAACTTTCAAGGGTGGCAATAAACACTATTACACTGTTAAACTGTTTATTTTCACTTCTTGTAATAAATTTAAATGGTGGATTAATAAAGTAGGAAAATGTGAAGTAGAAAAATAAAGAACTTACAGACTGTGTTTTTGTGGTTGGTGTCTTTACTTGGCAGCATCTTAACCCCTCTGGATTTCAGTTCAATTGCTTTTTTTACTGTTGGGACAGAAATTGAAGACATAGGCATTAGATTAAGAATCCTTAAAAATACCTGGGAGGATGGTTTTGAGCAAACTATATAATTCCCCCTGTAAACCATTCAGGAATGATTTTCCCTTATTCCAGCCTTAATAGTGCTGTAAAGTGATACAACATTTCATTGTAGAAAAACCATGAATCTTCCTCTTGGGATAAAATCACTGTAGTGAGGGTGAGGGCAAAACATACAACTTTCCAATTGACTTTTAATGCTTTGCATTTTTACAGAAAGCACTACCCTGTGAAACAGCACAGTAGGGATGTTACAGGTGGAAAGTACTAGTATTTTATTTGATAAAGCCAGCAGTACGAGACAAATAGAGGACGATAAAGTTCATATTATGAATAAAAAAGAATACACTTAATTTAAAAATGTCTCAGCATGCCAATTACAAATCACACATGTAATCAACACTATGTGACAAAATACAGTATCTTAATTTACTTATTGTCAAGCCATATGTTACATGTGGTGTAAAAGATAGTAAAGACAAATTTCAATAAGCTCTGATCGCAACAAAAGCAATTCAGTGAGATGGAATACAAATAAGTCCTTTCAACATGTTATGCTGTTTACAAAGTTTCTAACCATTGGTTGAATAATTTATATTATTTTCTGAAGAGTATGGTGCATTTATTATCAATGTTTTTACATGATGACTACTAGCTACAGTACACAACAATATCAATTTTACATTTTACAGTACTGCCATAGAACTTTGAGCAGCAGCAGTTTTTAGCTGCTACTTTTATAACAAAAAGAAGAATGACAGGCGGACAGTCTCTAACAGCTCTTGAAGGATGAAACTAAATGCACTATTTTACTATTCAAGAACCCTAAACAAATTGCTGGTAAAATAAATTGTATATCTTTAATGGGAAAAATGTCCAATTTATAAAGTTGAATACAATTTAAGTTCCAATAAATTACTTTTAAAAGGATGTAAGTTATTTTTATTAGTGTTGAATAATTAAAAAAAAAGTTTCACATTTTTAAGAAATAGTGACACTGCTATGCTGTATTTTACAGTTTAGCACAGTACATTAAATCCAATGCTGTTGTCATTAAACAGAAACATAATTAAATTGCCATAATTAAAAACTAAATTAATCCCTGCAGCCTTCGACCCAGGAACTTTTGACATGAGGAAAAAAAACTGCAATATTCAAGGCAAATGTTGAAATCCTCTTCCTTCAGCTGTCAAAACCTGGTAAGAGCTCTGAGTAATTAGCAAATGAAGAAACCATTCAAATCAGACAAACACTATAAATAATGAGAACTCTGTGACAGTGTATTACACAAAAGAAAATAAATGGCTGTAACATAAAATGGGAATACTACAATAAAATCCCAACTGAATGACATACTTTTCAGCCAATGTCTTAAAAACAATAGCATAGAAATTTCCTCACTCATATGGACAATTTATCATCTTCTAAAAGAAGGTTTTCTAAAACATTGTTTTGATAATACTGAAGTGTACTTTCTGATTAAAAGTTCTAGGCAAGAGAAATTCCTAATCGTGAATTGCATTTCTTTGTTTTCATCCTTATGGGGAACCGTCCAACCATCCACTAACTGCTTCATCCAATACAGGATCTTAGGGGAGCCGCCAGCTACGCCTGCAAGCAACGGGTGCAAGGCAGGGTACACCCTGGAAGGGACGCCAGTCTATAAAAGGGCACACACACAAGCATAGAAGCAAACACATACACACTTGCACTGGTGCCCATTTTACCAGAAGCCAATTAAACCACCAGTAAGTATTTGCACTGCAGGAGGACGATCACAGGGAGAACATATAAACTCTGTGCAGACGGCACCCCAGGTCTGTAATTGAGCCCTGGGCTCCAGTGCTGTGAGGCAGCAATGCTAGCTGTACCACTGGGCTACATGAGTAACAGAATAGTAACGTTTTTAAATTGTCACTAAATTGTCAATTATTTTGCCTCCGTTTCCAGGTTTAACACAATGGATTGTATAACCACTCTGCATAAAAATGTATTAAGGTACTCCACAGGAGAAAAAAAAATCCCTCCATTCTAAAAGCAACGTGATTCTAAATTCTGTTACAGCACCACATATTCTTATTTGCATTACGACAATCTAAGTTAATTATTTGAGCACTTTCACACAGGCGAGCAACCACAGTCATCAACATGTTTCCAGTTGTAGGTCAGTAATTCCCCTACAGAAAAAATGTTTGCTGACAAAGTAACTGGATCTTAGGATCTTAGAAAACGAGATGTCAGAAACTGGAACAAACCATGTCCTGATATATATATTTAAAAAAAATCACAGTTTATGCAATGTGGTGAGATGAACACTAAATTTCTAACCAGTATGGTACACTTGAAATACTGTATATCAATTATCATTTTTTCACTCTCAAAATATGGTAACAATAGTCATGAGTTAAATGACTATCAAAAGGCATATTCTAAGTAAATAAACGATTAAAGATTTTCAGTAAATAGCAAGACAGATGCAGCAGGTCAATGAAGAGTCAAAGCAAGGAACGCAAAACAGTCAGGACAGCAAGAGTCAGGGAAAGATGTGGACTTCTGAACAGAGAATTACACTTTTATAAAGACTAGGAATTGCATGGGAAAACATAAATGTCTGATTCAATGTGTTATTAAAGACCAGTTCAAAAATAAAGCACAAACACTATAACCACACACGGGGGAAAATGAGGAAGTGTAGGCAGACTCGTCTGACCCACCCACCCGCAACTCATCTTCTCATCCTTTAACACAGTGGTCCTCGGTTCTGGTCCTGAGGGAGCCCTGTGTCTGCAGGTTTCCATTCCAGTAGGCCCTTAATCACCACTGCTAATTATTGCCTGTAGATCATCTGCTTGCTTGTTTAGATTTTTTTTCAGCACTCTATCCTTGGTTTCAAAATGATTTAATTATAATGTACCAAAAATAATTCAGATAACTTCAGTACACATAACTTCATGGACTGTCTCCATAAATTACTAATGAACAATTTTTTCCCTTAGTTCTGACAAAAAAGCTCTTAATAGGAATGGCGATGTTTCAGACACTTTCACAGTGCTCGCCTGTCTTTCATTTTAAATCTGATTGGTCATATTTCAGCTTACACACCTGAATGAGGACAGGTTGGTACTAATTACAAATCCCATTTCATTTGTTGAGAACTGAAAAGAAATTTGAAAATGGGTTCCAAATAGAAAATTGAAGCCAATTAGCCTGTGAGTAAGAACAAAATCCAGAGGACACAGGGATCCCCCAGGACACAGATTGAGAATTACTTTTAAACTAAATAACACGCACCACAAGACCTACAGTATGCCAGAGCTTAAGAAGGAAGCTTGTCCCTCACAGGCAGTACATTATTGAGGACACATTGATCACCGTGCCACTGGCCAAAGAAAGTCCTGGTTGACTAAACTCAACCCCCCCTTGGCGGCGGCGCCCCTTGGGGAATCCTTCATGGGCAGTGTGAGAGCCCTCTGGGCGAATGTGCTGCTGCTCTAGCCCTGACCTGTTGCTAGAAGACCTGTGTGTACAGAGTCATACAGTATCCACTGACTGGAGGACAAAAAGCAGAACCTCTGTGTGCTCCACTCCCAGCACGGAGAGGAACTCACCACAGACCAAGGGAATGTGAATCTGAGGACTTCCAGATTGCTTGTTTGAGAAGAGTCTGTGTGATATTATACAGTATAAATCTTTTTTGAAAGAAAATATAAATTTTGTGAAAGTTTCGTTTTAGAAGAGACTGAGAGAGACTTAATTGTTTTGAAACCAGTAAGTAGCTTAGCTAAGCGGTATGCTAAAGAGAGACATCATGAAAAACATTCGAAGCTCAAAAATGAGCTGAGGCTCTTGTTTTGGTATTATAGTTTGTGGTGTTTTTAAAGCTTATGACTGTACTGTATGTATCTGGACCTGCCCATTTTAAAGATCCTGCTACAGCACAACTGATGACCATTCCCAACCGGCTAATGACATGATGGGGCCCAGGAACTCTTGATTATAAAAACTGTACTTCTGAGCGCTTATTTACCAGCTGAATCATTTCAGAGGACTATTACAGTATTTCAGTTTCATCTGCCTGTCTCGTTATAATAAAATTTAATATTGATGGTTATGAAAAATTAGTAATTTTCCTAACTTTCTATACTAAGAACTACACTTGTTAATTGGCACTAAGTAGTTCAAGCTGAAGAAATACGGTATTGTGCAAAATTCTTTCTGCATTATTTTGTATTGTATGAGTTATTAATTACTATCAGAACTAACAGCTTTAAATGTAATAATTATACTTTCATATTTTGCAAATGAAGATGTAAAAGAATAGCCTTTTGTTGTATCTCATCCATGTTGCCTTGTGATTTTAAAATTAATTGCTTAATGTTGCTGACACAAGAATTTGCAAATTCTGTTCATCTTGGATACTCATTTGTTTTCTAATTTATCTTCAGATAATTCATCATAATCCACACACACAGATTGATTTTTTTCCCCAATCCCTCCAGTATTTTGGAATGATGCAACCTGACTACAGAGACTGATATAATCTGTATAAAAGGTACTCTGAGCAAATGTTGTTGAGATGTCACTGGTTAGCTGCATGACAACATAGTACTGCTAGTGCCCTGACATCAGCTTTAGTATCAAGATCTTTGTCTTCCTCTCCCCTTCCACAAACACTGATCCCTTACCTTGGTATTGGGCATGAAATCCTTTTCGTCGATGGTTGCTGTCAGATGTAAAATGCAGGCGAAGCCAATTTTTGCTGCTAATGACAGGGGAAGGCAGATTCATGCCAGTCAGCCTGAAAGAAAATACAATTCTTATTTCAGAGGAGCCATCTTGTGTTGCAGCAGACACAACATCTGGAAAGAACCAGTCATTACTAGGGTAAAAGACAACTTGTTATAAAGCACTAAATCTTAGGAACACATAAACAGATGCTATCTTTAATTAAAATGTTTAGAACATTTTGGACTCTAACAATAATGAGAAAGTGATTGATTTCAGAATATCAGAATGCAAAAAGGGAATCCTGGTTTTGCTGTGATTGGTTAAGAAAATCTGTCCAGATATTCATTTTGTTATTTAGATCCTGCTCTGAATTCACCCAAGATAAATTCATCATCTCATTAGACAGAGCACAGAAATGTGTTTTTTAAGAGACCTCATGTGTACAGTGACCCTGTGCTGTGGATCTTCCCAGTCTTCACCTACAACATCTGATTTATTTACAATGCACTCTTGAGCAGTGCTGATGCTTTATTACAATTTTATAACCAACTTCCGCATTAAAACAGGGCATTCATTGTATGTATTAAACATTGGTGTTGACAGATTCCAACTGATCTTATTGACTTTTCTACTGACAAAGTTCTGAACATCATTGGTTAAAACTTTCACTAACTTTTAAAAACAGATTCACTGTTAATAAGCTATATTTTAAATATTATAAATAAAAAGTTTATGTAATCAGTCATTCAGAACTCTTTCCTTCTGTCTTTATGCCATTCCTTTCTTTTATTTTTTAAAATAAAATTGCCAGTTACGTTTGTTATGGGCAAGACCTGGGTTCGAGCCAATGCAGTGAGGCATGAACTAGGGTGGGAGCGGCGAGGGCACAAGCCCTAGAACCGAATCCGTTACAATTACAAAAGGACGGACATGGAAATGTGGGCTATTTGGAAGTCGCAATTGCAAGATATAAAGTTGGAATTCTGAGTTTTTAAGTCACAATTCTGAGATATAAATTCGCAATTCTGAGTTTTTAAGTCGCAGCTCTGAGATATAAAGTCTGAATTCTGAGATACTAAGTCGCAATTGCGAGATGCCATAGCGCGTTTTTTTTTACTCCCTGGCGGAAACGGGCTTCCATATAACTGAAACTGAATAAGGTACAGTATATGAGTTAGAAATGTTTCAGAAATGTCACTTTTACGATACTACACAAAGAGTGGCAATTATTATCTCACATTTCCTGAACATAGGCTGTAATATATAGTATATGTAATAATAGGAATTCCACCAATAATCTGATGGTGTTTTATGAGCCGCAGATGAAAATACAGTATGTGGCACGTGTTCTACAGTGTTCTGGTAATTCGATACTTGGAACAGAATTACCTTTTGCTGAGACTGTGATGGGGGCATTGGTGTGTAGGATTGCATTTATATAGATATTCCACGGGCTCCATCAGTTCTCAATTGTACCAAGGATTGATCTAACTAGGAGAGGGCATGCAGCTTCAGATGACCTAACATCACCTGTTGTAATATTATATAAAAGAAAAACTTCCACCCCAGCAAGAAAAAAATAAGAAGAAAATAAAAAATGATAACTCAGCAGTGGAGCCAGCATCAAGTATGTAAAAAGCACCTAAAGACAGCTCTACAGCCAGAACACTGTTTTTCTTCTTTTTACTTTTTGGAATTAACCTCTCTTCGTTCCTCTGCAGCTCACGTTAAAATGAAACTCCCTATCAGAATTGATTGTGTACCGTATATACAGTAGATATCATAACTAAGAAATATAAAGATTGTAGTTTTAGTAGAAATATGAGCAGGGTCATATCTATTATCTCTTTACTTTGTACAGTCATCCGTCGATAGATGCTAAGCTCTTAATTTTTAGAAGAAGAATTCAGTAGATTGTACAATTTCCACAAATAACAAGATATCAGCTCAGCAGATGGAACTGAAACATAATGAAGTGAAACAAATAACAAGTGATTCCATTCCCTAACCTCTTGGAGTAGGGATGCCAATTTTATACAACTCTAGGGCATACAGCCCGCTGTCCATTGCAGCTGTCACTCACACTGGAACCTTTCTTTTGACACATGGCATTACTGCCACCACACACAATGTGCCAGGAATGGATGTAGTGCCTTCAGGGAACATTGTGATACACATTCCTTTTAATCAAGCACAATTAAAAGGATATAAGATATCTCGTGGGATAAGAAAAGGGATTTAATTTCAGAAGACAAAAAATATGTACATCACTCTTCATATCAAACTTCATTATGCTGGGGAATTCAGATATATTTTTCCATTTTTCAGCTGTACATGATTATTGTGATTATTCGCCACACTACTAAGATTAGCATTCAGCAGCTGAATTTGTAATCACGCTTACTGTTGTCATTAACTTCCTAATTACATACAGTAGGTGCACCAAAAAATTCAAAAATTCAAAAAAATGCAACAGAAAACCTGAAAACTATCTAATCAAGAGAACAGAGAATCAGATGCTGCTCATCATTTATGTAGCAGCTCGTGTGTGTTGCAGTAGGGGAGTGAACACAGCTGTGGCTGATCCTAACTAGGGTGCTGAGCCACAGGTGTGTGATAGATACAGCATTTAACCTTTCTTTTCATGACAGAGATGTGGGATGGGGAGAGTAATACAAGGGGCAGACAGCTGACAGAGCTACTCTGAAAGCACATAGACCAATAGACAACAGAACATGAAGAAAAGGCAAAGAAACTGAGGTGAAAAGCAGTAGAACTTCAAGACAAGCTTTTTTCCCACAGGGGAATTTTTGCTGTTTTATTCTGTTATTGTGAACCTGGGTGCATCCACTCCACTAATTAAACGACCGCCATAACCTTATACGTCCTTTTGTTCTCCCATGTCTGGCTACTGGGAGTCAAGAAGTACAGGGTTTCTTTAACAGTTTAAGAGTTAAGTGAGAAAGGATAGAAAAAATGAGGGAAACCTAGATAATGTATTCATTGAACTATCAGTGAAAAAACAAAGCATTTAAATTCTTAATATGGTGAAGCAGGTATAATTGCGTTAGACAAGGCAAAAGCTGTTGAAATTATTTTCTCATAAGCATCCTAGACTACACAAATATCAGAAATAAACATGTAAACAGATTCGTCCTTGCACAATTTAATTTTTCATACAAAAGCAAGATCTTATTTAGAAGAACTTTGTCTTTTTTATTTAGGAAAGCTAGTAATGTTATGCCATAACGTGACCGCACAATGTAGTTTCCTTTATTGCTAGGCAATGAAAAGCCGATAGTCCCAAAAATCATTGTCTTTTTTTTATTTACCATATTTTGATATGCATTATGGTAAACTCCTAACTACCGTCTCTACTACATATTTGTTTATATTTCTGAGAGTTTGCCTTGGGTATTTCTGAAACATTTTTAAAACATACTGTGACAGACACTACCCTGAAGCAGGGTGATTGCAAGGTCAAAATACACAAAAAATGAAAAAGTGAAATCCAGGAAGCTTTATTTTAGCCCTTATCAATTTAATACAACATTCTAAAAACCAACACAACCACCACTAGCAGCTTGCATGACCTTTACATACCAAACACAAATAGTCTTCAGCACTAATCTAATCAATTATCAAATGAACACCCACTGCGTTGCTATTTACAAAGTTTAGATACGCTACAGTGGCCACTAGTGGCAGTCCAATTGTAACTGCAACTCTTCCTTCAAAAGTAATGTAATGTAAAATTCATCTGTGCGTTATTGTTTTTATCTGCTTCCCATGAGTATGGGAGGTAGCTTTACCAAACATCATTAAATTAAAAAAACACATTTTACTTTATTTTGAAAAGTTCATAATATGAATATAATATGTGGTTTGAAGGAAGAGTAGAAATAAAGTTGTTTAAATCAGACTTGATTCTCTGGTATTTTACTTCTACGTTATGTTATCTGAAGATTAATTTGATTCAACTTTGATAGCGAAATAATAACACTGAGCCCAAATCTGCTTTTAACACAGACCTAATAATTTAATTTGATTCAAAGAAATGTTTGGAAGTTGAGATATGTGCATCTAATCAAAGCTACAAGTCTACATCTGCAGTTCAATCAAGTTAATCTCTAATGTGTATCAAATCAACATTTTGTTTAAATACCCCTTTATAGCTGTACTGTAGAATAAGCTAATAATGGTGACATTAATTTGGAAGCAAATGTGGGGCCTGAGACTCAGTAGACTGAGATTTTGTAAAAAACATGGACTGCCTGTAACTGAGAGGAAGAAAACACAAAAAATGGAAGGATTAACAGAAGTAATTGTGCTAGAAACAGAGAGAGACTTACCAATGGAGGGATTAAAGAATAGCTTGGTAAAATATCTACACTAACACCTAAAGAGATAATAATAATAATCAATCCATCCATCTTCTAATCAGTTCATCTAGTTCTGGGTCAGGATGGAACAGATGATTATTCCAGCACTGAAAGGCAGCATTGCTAACCACTACCCCCACCATGCTAACCAGATAATAATAATAACAAACTTTATTTTCATGGCCACACTTCATGTACAATTTTAGAAAATGAATGCACAGGGTAACAAACAAGTATGCGAAAGATCCTGCAAGACAATGCCAACCTTGAAAGGTTCTGTCCTATATGAATGAAAATTTAGGACAGACATAATTAGAAAAAGGCGGAGATGGTGCTGTAAGGGAAGCAAACAGCCAAAACTGATATGGATTGAGAGTCTTCGTAGGAAGTGAAGCAGTAGGCAAGAACTCGCTCAGTGTTCTGCGCAGACTCATTGTTTCATAAAATATCATTTCTGTTTTTTACATGGAGAAATAGAGATCTAAAATAATATAACTTTGTAATTACACAATATGAAGTTAAGGTAAACAACACTGATGTTCAGTGTTGGAAAAGACAGAAAAGTTTAAATTCTGTATTCAATATTCCTGTCACAACATCATCATAAAATATTGGTTGAAAATAAACAAAAGCTGAGTTGGCAATATATATCTGAGTGACAGCAAATGACTGCGCACAGCTCCAAAAACTGTGTTATATGTTACTGGAATAATACAATGAATAGACTTATCAGTCTTGTGCAGATGGAAGCCATGTACACACAGTGGTCAGCACTTTCTTGTCCTTTAATTTTCAGTTGTTTCCTAATAAAATTGCACGAATGCTTTCCCAGAAAGTGCTCTCAGTTAAAATATTAGTTTACTGATAATGAAACAACAACACTAAATATTGTTTACTGGAAGAGAAAACTTTGTGTTTATACAGAAGCAAGAGTTTATTTATTATGCAGAGGCCTGTGTCCCTTCAAATGCAAGTCATTAATATTGGTATATAACCTTCCTACTTGCATTTTCAACGTACTGGATGCATGAGGGTTGTTTTTTCGTTTGGTGAGGGTCTGTATCTGCTAGAACAGAATCGCCTTTTAAGAGGCCGGGTCAATATTTAGCAAGTTATTTTAAAGTGGTTTTAGCTACAAGCCTTGAGTACAATGTTGTGATGTTGTACTGTACATCTGCACATCAGTGCACTTCTCCCACTTCTTCAAACTCACTGTACCAGTAAAATAGACCTCTTCAGGTTTTTTCACTAGCCTTTCATCATCTGGCAGCCTCAAAGAATGGATGTTAGCCTTCGAATTTCAAATTGCATACATTAGTAGTCACTTTGGTCAGATCTGGCTGAAGGTTAGTGATTGCTGTTATTCTCCCAAGCAGTATGCTTGTATAGGCAGGTGCACTGAAACAGCAGCTAACCTTTGGCCAAAATTCTCTACCTCTGTTCTTCCCAAGGAAACCCTGGTTCTTGAGTGCCAGGATCCCACACTGATTGAGACCTGGAAAAGAGCTAATTTAACTTTCTTAGCCACATAATTAGTCAAATAAAGTTAATACCATCTTGGACAGAATGACAACCAGAAAAAAAAAACAGCACTAATGCTATTATAATGGAATTTCTTCTATGGCATAAAGCAGTTACCAGGAGGACCACATGATGGTGGTCATTTTATTGTCTTTTCATAGTAGATTAAGACTGCACTGGTATAGTCAGGAGAACTATTGCTTTGATTGCAAACATTCTTGTTTGATCTGAGGGTAATAATTGTCAATTCAGTCTCATCCACTGTAAATAGATACTGTAGGCTGGATCCTCACTGAAGATGTTGTATACAGTATTATGATTTTATTTCCTTCTGCTAAGGTTAATCTTGCACTGAGGTTTCATGTCGCACATTCCTAATCATATTCACTAAACCTATCCAGATTTGATGATCTGCCATTATTGATATCTTAACCAGACAATATTGCCATCCATAATGAAAGCAGCAGTATCTGGACCTCAGGTTATATTCAAAGGACCCAACTATACCCAACTGAGCAGTTTGGATTCCAAATATGAACATATTTATGAAGCTTTCTAAATGGGAAAATTGTTTTATTCACAGTGGTACTGTATACCTTTTGAGACCCATCTTGTTCACATTCCTACTGTAAATACCATTTGAAATGTGAACGAAGCACATATTTTACACTTGCCTTGTTTCAGAGGTCTAAAAAATATTGTAATTCTCAACATGTCAGTTATGTATTGTTTTCTAGAAATAAAAAAACACAGTGAAGAGCCTCTCCACAGTTTATTTTCAATAAAAAAGAGCTTTGACTAACTTTCCAGAATTGAACCGATTGAGAGGTACATAATTAGTATTAAGGTACAATACATTAACATTCAAGAGATTAAAGCCTGTGCACATATATTGGAAAAGGATATGAACCCTGACCAAACAACAGAAAGTCCTGTTTATTCCAGCTATAATTAATCAATACAATTAATCACAGTTACAATTAACCAATGCACCAGGGATCCAGAACCTGGTTTTACACAGCTGACAGAGAAAGTGCTTGCAAAGTTTTATTTTTCAGTCATAGTCATTGGTGAAGGCTTTTTGTTTTCATCCTCTATTGTACTTCAGTGTCTGTAGAAGCAACAAAGTATCTGGTCTCAGAGAATGTATTTAATATGTAAGGAACCCAAGTGGATTTATCAGACACCACACAGACACTGCACTTTGTACAGTTTTCCTATTAAAAGGAGACTTTGGTTCCCTTGGGCTGCCCTGACACTTACACATCAATCTTTGTAAGAGATTATAAAAGAGAAGACAGTGATCTGTTCAGGGATGCAAAGATACGTCAATTTAAAAGTAAAAGCAAAGGAGAAAGAAGGAAAAAAAACCTCCCTCTGTTCTCTCTCTACCTTTAACATTTCTTAAAGCTTTCTCACTTAACAATAACTGAGATGCAAAATATCAGGCATAATAAAGTAAAGGCAGGGGAATTCAAAAGTATAAAGGTTTAATTGATTTGTATTCATTTTGATAGATTCATCCTTAGGTTACGTGACACTATATAAAACATTTTTAAAGGAATATTTGAAAATACATAATAAATGGTATTGTAGTCTTATGTTCCTTCTCAACTATTTATGCAGTATATGTATATTATTAATATTGAAAACATTTTTTTCGCTTCACTTCATTGTTTGAAGCATTTCCTTAATGCTTAAAATGGAATTACATCTCAATGCTGACAGAAATAATACATATATACTGTATATATATGGATTTTACAATGTTACAATTTTGCAATGTAATAATACCTCTCTATGATTCTAGAATTGGTGCTTCAATGCAAATACATTTACTTCGCTGTATGAATTAGGACACTATAATAATTTAAAGCGTTTTGAAGACAGATTATTGAATGATTTATGACTGGTAACATAGAAATTACATTCACCATGAAATCTGAGGACGATCAGTTTTAATCACTTCAAATGCCTGATCCAAAGAGAAGAATTTGCCGGTTACATCAAATCACTTGTGACAGAATTAACAGTGTGGGCTTAATGGTGAAGTGAGAATGATGACCTTCAAAGGCGGAATTTACCTTGAGAGGGAACTGTCCTTGAAAATTACCGCTTGTTGCATTTTGATAGTTCCCAGCGGATTTATTATTTCAATTCAAGGGAAAAAATGTCTTTGACTTAACAATGGAATAAGCACAAATACAGCTTTCAATCATGAGGTCAAAGTTGAAGTATGATTCTTGACTGATGAATACACAGTGATTCTGACACTAATGTGAAGCTCTTAGAAACCCATTTGGCTTTAAAAAGAGAAATTAAAATGATAGTTATTCCTTAATGATTACTTCTAGCTATTTTCTAATTACTGGAAAGTAGCATGCACTTGCTGTCAAACACAAATTTAATCATTTTGAGTTATGTCTTGTTTCCACTTGAGACCAAATAAATTAGGTGATATCCATCCTTTCAGCTCCAGTGTTCTCCAATGCCATATAAAAGCACTGAGAGAAACCACCCTACTTACAAAATGATATTAATATATACTGTAAATGTGACTCATTCTATACGTTAGGTCTAAATGCAATACTGTTCAATTTACTAGGGTATTTCAATCAGAAGACAATAGTATTATCCCAAAGTCTGATCCCGTTAACCAAACCACTAAAACCAGAGAAACATAGGCTTGCAGGCGTTAATAAAAGCAGAACAATTATGCCTGCACCATGATGAACTGAATCTCCAGTCATAGTTGGAAAACCTCAGAAATAAATTCTTTCTCTGTGCCTCTGTCACCATTTTCTTAATTTACTTTATTTCCCTACATTAGAAATTCTTTCAAAATGTTCTTCATTTCCCTTTAAGTCTCTTTTGCTAATAATGGTTCTGCACAATTTCCTCTTTAAACTGAAATGCTTAAAATGAATGTTGTTATCTAATATTTTTTTAAACCCTTTGTTTGCATAAACTACTTACAGGGGCATCCAGAATATATACAGAATAGGATTCATGACTGGATTGAGACTGCATGTTCTGTAGACAGGACTTACAGTCTGATTGCTGGATTTGAACACCCAACCTCATGCTTATAAGTCAGTCACTTAAACTGTCACACCACTGATCCAGTCATATGACAAGCACTGAAACAGCCATACACATATCAATGGAAAGTTTTATACTACTGTTTGTGCTACAGTACCTGAATATAATTATATCCTTATTAATTTCTTTAGATACGCGATTCCATATTATATTCCCTATTAATCAAATTCTAAAAGTATGCTTGTTTACTCCGATAACGAGCGTATTCACAGAAAAGGTTAAAAAGTCAATTTTCATTATATAAATGTACAGCAATATGGTCAGAAGGAGCACGTAAAAATGTTCCGAAATAACCACATGTAAGACTTTGATGCTTAAAATGTTTAGGGAGAAATGGAATACTGGTGTGTATTTTTTTCTTTAAACTACCAATACCAGCAATATACAGTTTACATAATATGTTTATGTTCCTAAATTAATATCGTTTATGACCTTCAGATGCGTTATGTTCCTCTTCTTTTTATGCTCAGCTACTAAAATTTCCCTTTAGTTGTAAAATTCCATATAAATATTCAATACTAAGTGGATTAAAACGTGCGCAGTAAAGAGATTAAATGATTAAATCTTTTCACTACTGACCAATGCACCACGAGTGCCCCTGTCGGTCATTTTGGCCAGCCAATAACGTCCCGCGGTTCGCTGCGGTGGTTTGTGGGTAGTTGCCTGTGGTACGGGTTTGTACCATGCATTTTGAATGGCTGCATCTGTATACACATGAGCACAATTCTGAAACCTCAACCAACCTAGCCAGCATGTGTTTGGGAAATGAGAGAAACCAAGACCAGCCAATGAAGAGCAATGCAACCACAAGGTGAATGTGTAAGCCCACACAAACACCTTCAAACATATCAGTACACTGTACAAATAAATGACTGCCAAAGGACACGAGAATAGTAACAGCATCAAGAAATTAACATGACCCCATATTAGTGATCCACAGCCACGTTACTAAATTAAACATCAGCAAATAATTATAAAGCTTTCTCCTGCTTTATATAGTCACAGGGCTGTGCTTACTGTATAGTATAGTTATAAAAATATACAGGTATGTATTTACTGTTGCTGATGAATATGCCCTTTTCTGACAGGGCAGATGTCAATGACATCTTACGCTTTACATAGTCTTGTCCAATCAAGTAGAAAATAATGATCAATAAGCTGTATAATTCTGATTTATGAAAGCAGAATCCTCATAGGATAAATCTTTTTAATATAGTCGCCACCTGTGATGCTGCTCTTCATTTTTTTCCTGACCATGTACTTTGCTATCCAATATGTTTTTAATCAACCTTGAGGGAAAGCTTTTCAAAACAGAGTCTCCACTCCTGTCAATCAAATTATTTAATTTAAAACACTTCATCACCTTTAACTTCACAAGCTGACTACAATCTATAAGCTGATGTTATGCTGACAAACTAAAATAATATTTATTTTTCAGATTGAAAGATAAGAGAATAGCTTTGTTCTTGGTCAACAAAGCTATCTTCAACATTTTAAGATACAGTATAATGCTTTGATAATATGTATCCCTTACATGAGGTTTTAAACATAAGATAATGTTCAGCATGAACAGTAACAGGTAAAAGCTTATTCCATGCTGAAAAGAAAAGAAAAGATACAACTTTTCAGCTGTGGAGCCTTCTTCAGGTGAACAGGACACCTGAAAAAGTCTCCACAACCGAAACATTGTCTCTTTTCTTTTCTTTACAGCACAGAATAAACATTTACCTGTTCCTTTGCAGCCTACGCATGCTGACGCAGCTCCCGAACTTGAACTTATGTGCTGTTCGGCATGCTTATTATTCAATTGAATATTCATACCATTTCTCATTCTCTAGAAAAAGCCATTTTTCCTCATCAGATTTTAAGGATGAAATAAATCAATGCAGACATAGCAGCTTGTTTTACTGTATCTATACATGGAATCTGTTTGATACTGTAGTTGTTCTGTTTTTCCTTTCCTACTTTATTCAGAAAGTTGTGGGAGTATTGGTCAGGCTACCCAGCCATGTTGTTGAAGCTGATCCAGAATTCTTTCAAGATATGGCTGGGCATGATCCTTGGATCAACTACTAACTGCCGAACAGGCTGAATGGCTTTCTTTTGTTTGTAATCTTTCTTAGAATCTTGTTCTGTGTTTGTTAGAGACTTTGTGTTTATTAAGGTAGCTTCTTCACAAGATGTTGGATTGGAAGAAGGCCTTACAGTAATAAATATAGTGTTGTGTTTGAGTACACCATTTTAAGTTATTAATAGCTGCCTACAGGTTTGTTTTAAAACATGATGACACATTTTATGAGCACAGATGCAGTGGTGTTGCAGCACACTGCTAATTTTGGTTAGGCTTATTTTATTAATTAGATTATTTCCCAATTTAGTATTTGCACATTTTTTATTTCACTTTAATTTGTACGTTTAATTGGAATTTTCCCTTTTCTTTGTTCCTTTTGCTGTCCAGAGCAAAGTAAATTGCATTGCTTAGCTGAATATTTAATTTAACAGTCTTGTGAAGCCCTGTGTCTCCAGATAAGTGCAGGACAGAAGAAGGTATGAATTGGAGAGAGAAAGAGTACGAAATCCACTAGATGGAAACCTTCAAAGCTATGGTCCTAATGAACTGAAAAAATCCTGTTTAAAAATTAAATGTATTCAAATATCTCATTAGGTTAATCCAACCCACATAACATTGCTCTTCTGAATTAACTAATTAGTTGTTAGTATACAGTGTCCTGAAAAAATACAGCACAATTTGGCCAGCACAATCAAAGCTGTTATTTTTGCTTTACTGGTTTAGCAATTTGTATTAATGAACATGAGATAGGTACAAATATTGTATTATGTGACAAAAGACTTGATAAAATTGATACAATGTACTGTACATTTTTATTTCTCTGTATTTTCATGCATATGTTTATTCATATGAAAAAAAAACATTTTATTTCAAAGCAGAGATATAAAGTATTCAGTTGATAGTATTCAGATCTTGAGTTTGATTTGAGCAGTCTATGATGCTCTACTTCTTTATCATGATGAAATTCTTGTTTGCTTTGGCAATATGATTTGGGTCATTGTCATGTTGCATGGTGAAGATCTGCTCAATAAATATGGCAGCATCTTCTACATAATCAGACACAATTTTTCTGTAAACTCAGAATTCATTTATCTGCTCCCATCAGTAGTTATATAATCAATATATGGCCCAGGCTTTTACCTCCACCATGTTACAGAATATGCACATAAGTACAAGGGCGAACCACGATAAAGAGACCACCCTTTACCAAACTGAAGAACACTACCTCATCTGTTAAGCATGGTGGAGGCAATGTCATAGTCTTAACAGTTTTGACCTTGCTGTTCCAAAAATTTTAGAAGGCACTGGAAATAACACACCCTTGTGTACTGGGTGAAACACTTGCATTTTTGCAGCAATGAATGAAGGTTACTTTCTTAAAAAAGAACTGGGAGATAACATGGGAGAAAGGGAGGGGCGGTGTTTAGCAGCATTCAGGCCTTTGGAATGTATTAAAATATTATAATATTCTCCTTAAAAAGTATTAAATATATCAAACAATATAATCAAACGCAGGTATTTTCCTTAGCCTCTGAGGAGAATATTAATCAGGGTTTGTAATAACTGTCATGATACATTTTAGCCCTCTTTACGTGATTAACACATCACTTCAAGAAATTCTATGGACCATTTGAAAGACAGTCCACAAACCTTGACAGTGTTTTCTTCTATTATGCACTGCTGATTCAGGGATGTTAATCCACGTCTTCATGTATTTATTTCTTTATTTGTTTCACCAGGTTATAAGTTAACCAAAGAGGATCAGTTTAATGAAATGCCAGTTCTTTCACAGCCACGATAATGTGTTTTGTCCTTCTTGATAAGTTCAGATATCTATCACTATAAAGCAAAGGAGGTAGTGAAAGTACTTACAGAGAATTTCAAATTATCTGGGCTAAAACAAAGTGCCATGGGCTGAGGGTGAGAAAAGAGAAACAGCACCCATTATCAGTTAAGGCTGCAGTTGTTCGGCATGAAAATTAAACAATAGAGACTATTGGATGTTTGCAAATACCTAGGTCTAATTCTCATTAAAATGACAGGGAATTTTCTAGATCATTTTTACAAAATTCCATTTACAAAAATGAAACATAATGTAGAAACTTTTGGAAGTTTGCTGACATGCCGTTGAAATTTGAGACACACTTGCGATAATCATTTGAGCAGAAACCTTACTTCCCAGTTGCTTAAAAAAATGACACACATGTGGTCCTGTCTGTAAAAAAATATTTACAGTTTTTGACAGTTCCTTAAAAATCTGGTTACAAGGTTTTATAAAAAAAGTTCAGGGTACTTATCGGATATTACCAGAAAAAGACATACTTTCTCTGGACATTTGTTCATCTGTGCTTTTGAAATCTTCATTCCAATAAGTAACAACTGCTAAAGGTTTCTATAAAACCTCTAAATTAAAAAAAAATAGAAGTGGACAATCTTTATATTTTGCACCTGAACTCCAGCATATTATGCATTGGGTGTGCAGATAACCTCACCACCTGGGAAGCACCATAGACATGATGCTCAGAACAGGTAGTTTGTTATTAGACTACAAGTCCTAAATCAAGTGAAGCCCCTTGTCGTTACATGTTTTGCCAAAATGTGGATCTAATTGGTTCTCAAGTGTGGGAAAGGGAACAAAAAATATCCCTCTGAGGAAATTATGATTAAGACATAGGAGAGTACAAACACCAGGTTGGAATGAAGTATTTAATTATGAGACCCAAACACTAGACACACTGGTGTAAATTAAATCTGGACGTAAATGTGTGGACAACTTTTTTCAAGTGGACACGAAGACACAAGAGCATCGAGATATAGGCAAACGGACCATGTCAGGAAACAAAGCAGAATACTGTAGATAGTCTAGCTAGTCTCCCCATAGGCCTTTTCAGGATGTGGTCACTTCTCTTTCCATATGAATTTAGACAATCTAGCAGTCTGTCCCCCTACTCTAACAGAGAAGGAAAATTGATCTAACTAAACTAAAACAATCCAAGCAACAAAACACAGGGATCAAGGTCTTAAAAAGCATTAGTAAAAATCCACCCATTTCCTGATGTCAGTGACTACAAGTTCATCAATGTTATTAAAATAATTAACTGTGATAGCAAACAATATGAAGAAAAAAAAACATCACTACTAAGGCTTTGACCTGCAGCACAACTGAAGGTAAAGCATTTTTTTTAATTTAAAGGCAGCAATGCAGAAATGGATATAAAGATTTTATACCCTAATAGAAAAAATCTCAGGTGATGAGCATGGATTGTCTACAGTATGTTTAATTATAGCAATAGATAATAAAGCAAAGACCGATATGCAGTGTTGAGTATTGATAATGGACACAGGGGTAAAGATAGTTGCAATTATTCAGTTATGGGTAACTTTGCAAGAGGTGCTCAAAATTACAGATACCTGAAAGAAAATAATCAAATAAAACACTACATTACACTATTTTTGCAGATCATGGATTATACTGATTATACCTTAATAAAAGTATCAGAAGGCTAAAATTTGATTAAATGTTTGTATTTGTGAATGATCTGTGATTCAACCACCTTTCCTTGGTATAGTAGCTCTTAGCATGTGGCAAATATTCAGGAATAATTGATTAATATGACCTCCTGGGCTATTTAAAGGTGTAATCTCTTACTAAGGTTGAGCATACACTTTAAAACACAGGCTTGCCAGAGGCCTGGGTTGGAATTATTTCACTATTTCTGCCTTTAGCAATGACTGGAGGAACTTAGAGAAATAAATTATAAAAGAGTAACAAGAGAACAGTCAAGATAGATCAGCACATAGAAATAAAACAGAAAAATAAAAGATCTTTCAACCCACAGAACAGAAAGTTTTAGAATGTGGTCACCTCCCATTCTATTTGAATGATGCATTTTAGTATGAAATCTGTCCCACTATTCTAAATGAATAGGGCCAGAAAATATACAACTAAAGAATTCATGGAAAAGAGCACATTTATTTTCATTACGGAGATAAGAGCTTGATAAGAATTGGGAATTTGTGCCCAATCTGCCCCAGTCAGCAAATACCTGTTTAAGAACGTTATCAAAGTTGTGCACTGGGAAGACATGCTAAGGCAAGTACATCTCAGTGTCATGGTATCTGAAGCATTTGACTGGTGGTACAATAGAAGGAAGGCCGACTTTCTCTGTTGTTAGATCTAACATCAGTAATACACACTTGGATCAACTGATTTTATACTCTGACAGAGCACTAAAATCACTAAATAATCTCAGCATATAAGACATGGGACAGGGAACAGGAGATATTGTCTACATATTTCACACCTAATGGTGTTCTTGTTTTTTTATCATCACTTTCTCTGAGCACTTCCAAAATTGTTCTGTTTGAAACAATGACTTAGACAAGTATAGTGCTAGAAAAACGTGATTTACTCTTCCCTTTTTAAATACAGGTCATGAAGACCAGGTAGGGCTTTCTACATTTGCAGTTTCTCTATTGGCAGTATTCATCCTCTATATACATTAAAATAGTCACTTACACATTACCATACTGATATTCATACATTTTTACCATGTTTGTGTTATCCTTATTTTTTGCCATACCTTACTTTTTTTATACCAAGCAGGACTACCAAGATATCCTGCCATTTTTATTAATAATTTGTAAAATAAGTAAAAGATGCCAAAAAATCATTAATAAATAATCAGAACCTTGACTTTTTTCCTGAATATTTGAGGGCAGTTGTAATCTACTCTGTTTTAGTTTCACTGAACCATAACTGTGTCCATAAAATAAATCTCAATCATGCCACTAGATTGTGACACTAGATGAGATGAGAAAAGAATGGTTGACACAGTGGCCTGTAAGATTTCCTCTCTAAATAATGAGCCACAATAAACCTTGTCCTAGCTACGTGGGTCCAGCAGAATAAAATATCTCATCTAGCATGTGTCAAGTGCACAGTGGTAAGTTGAAATCTTTTGAGCAAACACCTACCCTTACGGAGAAAAGAAGATTGATGACCTCAAGGAGCAAACAATTCTTAACGGTGCTATTATAATTTTGCACACGTTGGTACAAGAATGTTTTAAGTATAAACCTTGTTGTTTTTAAGTCTGTTATGCACTATTTATTTCTGTTAATTTATTATCTCTGTTGATGATTACTGTACAATGTGCACATCATGCAATGTACTGTACATTACAGGTTAACTAGTTGATTTAAGCTTCCTCTCTATCAGTAAACCTATTTCTCTACACAGTCAGCTTTTAAACTAAATGAAGGAATTCGTTGTCTGAAGATTCTTCTTCTTCATCTGAACCTTATCCCACCTATGCAGTGAAGCAGAACTACACCAACAAGGGCACATTGATGAGAAAGGGACCCCACTCCTGCTTCTCGAGGAACAGACAATTTAGCCCAGCTAATCATCCTATCAGCCTGTCTATTGGAGGCAGGAGGTAACCAGAGTACCCACAAGGACATGGGGAGACAATGTCAGCTCCACTGTCACGCCCTCTGCAGCCAGAGGGCGCTCCTTCTCTGTCCTGTCCCTAGTTTCTGGTCTGCTGTCCTTCCTGTCCCTCTCTTCCTTGGGCTATATATTTCCGGGTCTTGCACTCTGTCCTCGCTCAGCATTGACGTTCGGATGTCCTGAGACCCGCCTAGCACCAGGGCGCCCCACGTCCGCTCCCTGAGGGCATAGGTTTCTATACGGCACTCCTGAACTCTTTGCACTATGAGCCCGGGCCTTTTTTCCCGTCTCTCCGCTACGCATATGGGTCTTTTTCCGCTCTCCTGCTCCCCACGGTTTGTCCCTTTGGACGTCCGTGACAGAATGCTGAGCCACCTACTGACCCCGCGAGCGGCGTTTTTTTTTTTTGTCTTGCCACAGTTTTTTTTTCTTTTTTTCTCTGGGCTGTTTTTTTTTCAGTTCCTCTATTCTAATCACTGGATATCACTCCGATCTTCCGTGCCTGTGAGCGGGTCCTGTACCTGGCTTTCCTCGGGTAGATCACTCCGATATCAGTGATTGAATGTTGAGCTGGCTTGCCTATTCTCATTACTGGATATCACTCCGAGCTTCTGTGTCTGGAGCGGGTTCTCGTGCCTGGCTCTTCCTGGTCTGGCTCTCTCCGATATCAGTGATAGAATGGTAAGCTTTCTGCCGTTCCTCCATGCTTTTCGCTGGATATCACTCCGGGCATCTGTGTCTGTGAGCGGGCTTCGGTCTGGCTTTCCTCAGGTTGTCCACTCCGATATCAGCGTTAGTATGCGAACGTGCCCATTTGCCGTTCCTCCATTCTTTTGCTGGATATCACTCCGGGCATCTGTGTCTGTGAGCGGACTTCGGTCTAGCTTTCCTCAGGTTGTCCACTCCGATATCAGCGTTAGAATGTGAACGTGCTATTTGCCCAGTCTGATGTATTTTTTGGTGTTTTTTTTTCTTGTTTTTTGCCTTTTGTTTTGATTTTTTTCTTCCTGGTTTCCCCTCCTTTTTGGTCCCCCCCTGCTCTCTGTGTCTCGGAACTTTGGGTCCTACCTGTTTTTGGTTCCTATTTTTTTTGTGTGGTTTGTCTCCCTGGTCTTTCCCAGGTTTTTGTCTGTTGTGTTTGTGCTTGTGTACTTTTTTGTTTTTAGTCTCCGGAGGTCTTCTCTACCCCCCCTTCCTCCACCCAATAAAGGTTTATACCCCGGAGGAAGGGGTAGCTCTCAGCCGTGGATTCCCGGAGGTTTCCTTTCAGTTAAATTAGGTTTTTCCTCCCCCCAGTGCTGTGGGCTTTTTTCCCGTCTCGCCGCTACGCATATGGGTCTTTTTCCGCTCTCCTGCTCCCCACGGTTTGTCCCTTTGGACGCCCGTGACATCCACACAGAAGCCACTTTCAAATCTGGATTGGCCGACTTAAAACTCAGGAACGAGCACTTACTGACACGTCATTATGCTACCCATGCTGATGGACATAGTTCAGTTTTATTTCATTAACAAAGCTTTTTTGCTAACTACTGTAACTACAACCCATAACAACAAAAAATATTTGGTAAATAAGACAACTAGAAGCTAGTCCTGGATAATATTAAAAATTATCTATTATCTATTATCTATTTCCAAAGACCTAAAAGGAACAAGTGTTAGAGAAAAGGGTGAAGTTAGAATGCAATTTCTGGGACTGCACTACTTTTGATTTTGAAGTAAGAGGTATTGTCAGAAAAGACAGGCTTTTCACATTTAATTTAATTGCCTAATGTATTTAGAAATAATAACCAATGAAAATGTGCACTTTTATGAATAAAAATGCATATTAAAAATTGTCAAAAGGAAGAAAAAGGTTGAATTTTCTGTAGTCAATGGACTGCAGTGCTTTCAGTCGTATGAATGGAAAGTCTGTTGGTCATAAGGATTGTGTGTAATGGGTAGTCACAAACGTTTGCTGATGAAGGAGAAACTGGCATAAATTATCGGGGGTGTATTTAGACCTTTTGCATTGGAAAGACCTTACTGTGTGGCAGATTTCTTAATGTAATCAAGGAATTAGTGTTAAGGTTCAACAGAAATCACTTCTATATGAATCAACAATTCTCTCAGAGCAAATTAGCCATCTAATCCAAACCTCCAGGTGCTGGAATTGGAACAGCTACTGTGACAGTAAATTAGATGTTTCTGTCATAAATGGAGTTCATGTGGGGCTTTAATTGATTCAATTTAAATTAATTGATGATGGAACCCTATAGTCATTCATCTGTGAACACATTAAAATGAGACTATTGTACACATGCTAGTTCTTCATCAGATATACTGCAGAGTGTTTCTGTGAGTGTGATACACTAACTTTCAACTGAATCACTGACCAAATTTATTCATAAATTATTTGTAACAAATTCAGATACTGTATGAACAGGATAAGCCAAATTCTTTATGTAAATGCTGTAAGCCCATCCTTACCCATGTATCACACAACGGACACCCTTTATTTGCACCTAGATGCACCTTATCTATTAATAGCCTCATCTCCCATAACCACTCCAGACCACAGGACATAGTGTTCACACAGTCTTGCTTTCTTGCAGATTTGAAATGAAACATCTGCTCAGGTAGATATCATATATGCTCATACAGTATATACAGTACTTATATACTGTACAATATATTGTGGCACCACACGCGAGGGGCGTGTCCAGTGTGGAGGCGGGGCCCTGCAGGAAGGGCGACGCCCCCTTTGTAATCAAAGCTGCTCTGGCTCTGGCTCAAGGCGGAGCTGCCGCTGGGAGGGCTCTTTAAAGGCGCCCTGAGCCCCGCCCCTCCAGGGAGGGGAGGATCCGTATACCGGCAGCCCCGGAGGGGACTGTACCCGAGCTTGAGACCAGTTTTCTTCTTTTTACCTGTCCCATCCTGTGTCTATACCGTGGCAAGCTTACCTTTTCACACGTTTATATTTTTATTTTAGTTTTGGCCTTGCTCTCCCTGCCTGTTCTCCCAGACTGGACCCCACTAAACAGGGCAAGTCAGGTCTGATCCCCACTGCCAAGACAAAGGGGTCTCTTTCCAGGCTGGACCCAGCCCGGGCGCCCGGGCGCCACTTCACATAAAGACGCATTTTTGAATTTTTCCTTTTTTATTTGTTTTCAGTTCTCGCTAACCTCACACCGGGGCTCCGACGTGTACCTGTGCTCACCTTGGCTCCTCCAAACTGCTGCACCGCTACAATAGACAGTAAACATTACAAATAGTACCTGTCAAAATCTGAAAACACCATGTACAGAGAGCCTGAGGGAAAGAACAATTAATTGTTGTCTTTTACCAATTTTCTGATTTGGTATTGTACTGTATCTTACCATACAGTCTTAAGTTTTGCAACTTAGAATAAGAAGCACACATGTATGTCTCCTCTAAAATATCTGTAACACAATTTTAAAAGAGCAGACCATTCTATAATCAGTGTTGCATAAATTGTAGGGATTAAATTGACACTCAAGGAACAGTCCCCCTGTTCCAATCTCCCTCTCTGTATTCCCTCACTTTCTCATAACAGTACTGTATATTTTTTCTTTCCTTTACAGACATTTAACAAAGACAAAGCTTACTACTTATTCACCTTGATTACTTTTGGTCTCTGAGTGAAAGGTTTTTTGTGTGGGTTTTTCTGAATGATTTATGAAAACAAAGTGAAATAGTTCATCCAAAAAATAAAAGCAATAAAAACTTCAGTTCTTTTCATATAAAACTGTATATCCTTCACGCTCTGAGTGAACATACAAAGGAATCTTGACCCAGAAAAGTTCATTATTTAAATGAACAGATTTAGAAGGCTATATGTTGGGACTGATAAAAGAAATGGGTTTATTTCACACAATACCAACGGCATGGTAGAAAGCACTTAGCAGTAAGGGTCCATAAATAAGAAATTTCCCTATGTACTTTGTAGTAGGGAAATTTGTCTACTAAAGTCCATCAGTGAGATTCTGAAAATGACCAATCATTTATCATACTGTAAATAAATGGTCAATTAAGGGGAACTTTTAGTTCAACTACAGAATATCTCATGAATTTAAACATTTCAAAACACTTTGATTACTACGCGGAGGGGTGGCACTGTGGCTAATGATCTGCGCCTGTGGCTGGAAGGTTGCCGGTTTGTATCCTGTGGCTGGTTGGAGGAATCCTATTCTGTTGGGCCCCTGAGCAAGACCCTTAACACCAACTGCTCCAGGGGTGCTGTATAAATGGCTGACCCTGCGCTCTGACCCCAAGCTTCTCTCCCTGTCTGTCTCATGGAGAGCAAGCTGGGGTACGTGAAAAGACAAATTCCTAATATGAGAAACTGTTTATGGCCAATAAAATGATCTCTCTCTCTCTTTCTGATTAAATGTTCAATGAATACTTTACACTACTCAATCAACCATCAGGTGGTGCAGAGTTTCTGATATCTGAGCAAAAAACCCTACAGTGGTAATGGCTACAGCTCTCCTCTCTATATGGATGGCATTTCCCTGGATATCGGCAGAGGTGCTGTTTTTTGCCGAGTGCTGGAGCGGTTTAATTTGTTGGTTGTAGAGAATGAATGTAAAGGGAGAAAATATCAAAGGACCCCTAAGGCCTAAAATTGTTGCAAGGAGGGGGGTGTAAAAATAATAAAATAAGACGTTAAATCAATATCTCAAATAACAAGATGGGATCCTAACAATAGTTTGATATGCAAAGACTTACAAAATACCCCATCCAATAGTCAGTGAAATATATAGGACACCATATAGCCCTTTAATAGCTATAGAGCAAGCAATAAATGACTTTAGAGCCAAGGACATAATCTTTTCTGACTTCCCTGTCAATACTGTCACCTAAGATTTCATTCCCATAATCTGTAGTAGCGATAAGGGTATGCTGGTCACTGTCCCCAGTGTAAAACAGTTCTATCGGGATATGGTAGTCCAGACTTGAGAAAAAGATTGAAGACTGGTCAATGTAATTTGACATTTTTTCTTTACACATGGGTTCACTAACAGGTGACATGAAAATACATTTATTTTTCAGAATTCTTTAGGTAAGGATTTTGTTTTACAAAATAACAAATGGTAAAATAAATATTAACTATTTTTTTTGCAGTGGTACAGAAACACATGTAAACTAATTAAATCATTACCAGTAATTCCCATTACTACTGTTGTGGTAATAGAGTTATTTTATTAGCATTCATTAATGATTAATTCCATATACATTTATGTTCAGAAATGATTAAAAGACAAGAATTTCCTTTTCTCTTTTTTGTTTCTGTATATATATATAGTATAAGGCTAGTGAATAAAAGCATGAGTCCAGCAAAGTTAAATGTAATACTGTATATTTAACTAATTTCAATGTAATTAATTTATTTATCAAGAACCTTCAAAGGGATACTAATAGTATATGTCAAGTCTCTACACAATGAGTTTCACATGTGAGTATGGAACGAGGTAGCCACCCATTTTGGCTTCTTCCAGCATGTGGCTGAGAGAGATTCTTGGATAAATTGACTACTATCAAAAAGCTAAACGGCCTGGAAGGCCTATTCTCATTTGTAAACTTTCTTCTCCACCAGCAGTAAACAGTCATAAACCTGTTCTATGTACAGTTTGTAAAACCAGACTTAATTTTTAAATGTATCACTATTTTCAGTTCTATTTAGGCTAGTATGATTCTTGTAAAATATATATTTATATTCTTAGTACAAAATAATTTATATCTGTATGACGATTTTTTTTTCATTTGCTTTTAATTACCTTTTATCTTCAGTGCTATAGAACTACAAAACAAACGAAAGCTAGAATGAGAGAAGAATGAGTTCAAATACCCACTTTAGTGGTAACTGCACCATGGCAAATCAATCATTAGTTAATATGTACACATTAAAAAAAAGATTAATTACAAGAAAAAGTAATTAGAAATGCATTTATGGAAACTGAGTCTTCCCTGCCATTTCAAAAATGGATTAATTTTTTCCTAAAAGGATATTTAAACTTTTAATTTTCTTCTAAAAAGCAGACTGATCAATACAGCAATTGATTATCTGATATTAAAATGAGATTAGAAAGAAAAGAGTGATGCAACCTTTAAAGAGATGCCTTTGTCATTTGTTTTAATTCTAATACATTTGATTTTGAAAGAAGAGGATCTTTTTTAATGGCTTGAAATCTTGGTAGTGCTATTACAACATCTCTTGTCCTCACTCAGTTTTGTATTTTATTCTGCATTCAAACATACATGTACTGTACAACATCAAAAGCAACAAACAGTGGTAACCAGGGATCAGATATTAAAACATAAAGGATTATGGAGAGGAAACAGTATTAATATCTATAAATTGCACTTTCCAATTTTCTAAATTTTCCACAGTAAATTGCAACAGTGTAAAAATATTTTTATATTAAGAGTTGTTCAGATGCTTCTTTCATCTAAAGTTTTTTTAAACATAAAGCCTTTAGTTTCTGAATACAAATCATCTTACTTTCTCATGATGTGGTGCATATCACAGACTCCTAGCTGAGTCTTTTCTAAAACAATAAAACCTAATTTTAGCACTCCATATTTTAAATTAATTTGCTTTGGCTTTCTCTACAAGGCCCTTTACTTTTATACCGAATGCAGGTCAAATCACTTAACAGCAAATCCATTATATGATTCATTAGTTAAACCTGAATTTCTTTAAATTATACACTAGAAAACAAAATTAAGACAATGAAAGAAGATCACGGAAAAGTTCAGTTTCACAACACACACCACATTGTAAGGCATGAACTAAATAAATGAATGAATATCATAGTTGTAAGCACACAACTTAATAATGTTCATTTGCAGAATTACATTATCTCTGCAGGGTCTTGTAGCAGATAAATCACCTTTAATTATAGATTTTAAAGTTTGTGTTTTTTTTCTAAAGGACAGTATAGAGGTAACTCCAATTGTTGCCATTGATTTAAAATTTTAACCTTCACACTTTTAAAATGCATAATGTAGTAGTTTATTCTGAACTTGATACTGCTTGATATTCTGTCTGTGACTTATTGTAATACTGTACAAAGGTTCTATTTGTGAAATGTCATTATATGCAGTTCAGAAAGAACAATCATTTGGTGTTGAAGTAGAATATCAAATCAGAAATGATTTTGCCATCTGAAAATAATCTATGCTATTTTTGTTGTTAGTACTATTCTTTCTGTTTTCTAGGAATGCTGTTTCACTCTTGATGTCTTTCTGGGTTGTCATCAGTGTCACTTTGCATCATGGTTTCTATTCAGATTGATGATGCCACAAGGATGATGTCGTTTTGAATGTTTTTTAAGAGTTAGTCTCATATTCAGACAAATTCAATAAGAGTTTCTTGACAAACCTATGTCAGAATAATCCACAGTAACTGCTTTTCTGACTTTTAAAATGTATGATAAGGGCAGAATGGAAGTGTTGCAACTGAAGATTGTTTACAACCATGACAAATTTCAGACACTCTGAAAGGGAGGGATCTAGCTAAAGGCAACTCTTAAATTGCCTATACTTTTTTCAAAATACTGATTCAATACAAGTACTGATTCAAAAAGCTCCAGGAAAAACATTGCTTTTAATCATTTTATTAAGCAAATATTCTAGATGTATAAGCATTAATAAATAAAACATTAAATTAGTAAATGTCTGTGCATCTCACTCAGGAGATTAATGATATGAGGCAGGGCTTCTCTTAACCAGACCATGACGTACAATTATTTCATTTGTTTTACACTTGGTCAAAACCACAAATTCAGTGTTCGTTTCTCTTTGTCCTGAGATAATTAATTTAAGCTTTTCATGGTAAATTAAGTAAGAAGAGACTGGGAATAAATTTATAAAATACAGCACCATAAAATCTTATAGCTTAGGTGGGGGTCTTACTTTTTCATTTCCAGATGTTTTTCACTTATATTTACTTCCTTATCCACAAATTCAAAGTTGTGCACACATGGATCAGTAATGAAGAGCTTTGTGCATTGTTAATGTTCATGTCTCTAAAGCCTTATAACTTCTCAGAAATTAGATGTAACTACTTAGGAGTGCAAAGTCTGACATCATCACCTGGGCCCAGGTAGTCTGGTCAAGGGTTATTTCCACTGTTCTTATGGAGTCTTATAGCGTGGTCCTCTAGGGGGAAAGGCTAATGTGTTGGCAGAGCTACATAGGAAATCACCTTCTGCTGCTGCATATGTCATGATTGCTATATACTGTACATAATATGCAGGCGATCTGAATCTAAATTCTGTGTAGAACTGTATGCTTTCTGTTACTATCATTACAACATTATTACACAGCAGTAGGGAAACCATGAAGAAAACAAAACAGATATAGAGGAGCTTGGACTGCAGTGTACCATTAAATTACATTCCCATCTGAAAAGCTGAAGAACATTTATCTACAACATTCTGAATAACGCATTTTTTAATATTTTAAAATGTGAACGTAATATAAAAAACATCATTTTCTTAGATATATATTGTCAGATGTGAAAAAACTACTTTACGTAATCATTTCCTGTTTGAAATACAGAATTCACATGAACATCATTAAAAAGCCACCAAAAGGCATCAGACGTTGTTCCCTTATTTTCCTGTCTGAACACAGCAAGCTCTTAACCTCACTGGAGGCTGCAAGTCCTTTATGAAATGTGTACCACAGGCCTTCCCTCTGCAGGTAGCTTATTGCTCAGCAGGACATTGAACAGCATCAAAGCAAACAGAAACAGACAAGGCAGCAGGCTGCAGTACACTAACTGATTAGGTGTGAAAATCGGTTCTCCCGCTGAATGGGTCATCGTTCAAATGCAGTAAGCCTGCTGACCTGCTGACTGGATTAGGCAGAAAGCGACAGGAGCAATGAACATTGACAACTCTGAAACGAGCACGGATTTACATCTGCTATGCGTTGTGGAATACCAAGACTGAGCTAAGACGTTTATATCTACCCTCTATGCATTGCAAAATAAAGGTTTTTAATTACAAGGTAAATATTGCAGAGCATTGTTCATTGTTCTATGAATATACAGCCCAATAATGTCTTCTATGAGTATGAGGATTTAACATTATACCCATAATAGAAAAAAGATAAAAACTGCATTAATGTCCTCCATATCAATCTGTGTTTTGAAAAGACTGACAGTTGACATTTTGAGATACAATTGCTGAAAGGATTTAATTTAATATTGGTCTAATTCTCAGAATCCCAATCGAATTAGCTAATAGGGTAGTTAGCCAAATAAGCTAAAAAAACTCTAAAAATATAAGTAGCTGTGGTGATGGTAACCCACAGATGGCACTGTGGATATTGCACGTGGATGTGGACTCACATAGACTGTTAGGTGTGTTTTTCCATTGTTTTTTTTTTCTTTCTTGTTCTTGCTTCTAGTTTTTTGTTGTTGTTAATAGAAGGTGTGTAAACTCTCTGAAACTCCAGAACTCCTCAAGGCAGTAACTCTCCCTACAAAATCTGGGAAATATTGAAATGTTTTTTTTAACTGGTTAAACAAAGATTAATTTTGTATGGTGACAGATTGCTGAAAGCAATAATCACATTATTTTTATTTCCATACAGTATGTAGCAGGATATTGACAGCAGGGTTCTCGTAATGCTGGAGTGGAGCTAACTGAACATGTATATACTGTATATACAGTACTGTATATCAGTGGGGACTAAGGAGCAAACTACAGGGTGTTGCATCCAAAATTGAATGGAAGTGTAGAAGGGCAGAGTCCTAGACAGCCAGGCATCCAAAATACATGAAACACCTGGGTTCAAAGCATAACATAAAGCAAGAGTTTAGTCAATTATTTGTGTTCATCTACAGTAGACAGGAGTTAGCCCCAGACATAATTACCCATTTGTTCTTGTATTGAGCCTACTGTCTGTTTTGTCCAGTCTAATTTATTTCTGCATTCTTTTAAAAAATTGAGTAAGAAGCTTTCTGGTGATGGAGTCCTTCTAAAGAAAATGTCAAATGAAAGCAAAACTAAAAATACAAAAGGTTGTTGAAAAGAGGTAATTTAATTTAATGGACATTCACACACAGTAATTGGCTCATCTGTGACAGTTTTATCATCTCAAGTGGGAAGTAAACCCAAATCAGAGACTGGTTGTACTCATGGGACTGTATAGGGTCTAGAGGCTTTGAGGGATTTTAATCTGCTTTTGAATACATTTCTTTCCAGGAGACTGTCTCTAGGTAGAACCATCTTTGGCATCTTACTAATGTACAACAATTCACTTATGTTCCATTGCTAGTTAAACTAAATCTTGCCATCTGATGTTTCTCAAGTTGCTTTCTTGGCAAAAGCAAAAACAAAAAATCTTTGAAGAAATCCAAATGATGCTACAGAGTTATTTTTATAACATAACAGTTTTCATACTTTTTATGTCCTTGGGAAAATGAAAAACAACAGAGAACATAAATACAGTGGTCAAAGGTCTGTTGACAACTTGATTGATTCCACACTAAACAGTCCCAAAAGCGCTTGAGCTCTTACTGCAATGTCACTGTTATGCTAGCTGAACGAATTCTGCGCTCGCTTTTTCATTCTCTTGGCTCTGGCATTTGGCTAGGCTTCTGCAATGTGTACGTTCATTTTAAGCTGGAAGAGTGGATTAACAGTGGCTTGCCTCAGCCTTTGGGCATAAAAATGACAAGTAATGTAAATTTTCAACAATAAAAATCAAAAACAAAAAATAAGCTAAGAAAAACATGTTCAGCAATGTAAGTGCCTTGGGAATCTATAACTTGTATCAACAGCAAGATACAGTAGAAATAATAGGCAATTGATTAAGAAATATGATGTTCTTGATATCAGTTTTTGTTTTACTCATTATTTGATGCATTAACCATTAGACATGCTGTTAACACACATGCCCATAGATGTTTATGTTTGTCTTTTTTGACAAAAAAGCTACACAAAAGAAATGATTTTTTGTATTTGATCTCTTGAATTACTGACTTCTTACCTTCCTATAACTTAAGGCACTATTGTTTCTCCAGCATCATTTTTAAACATCTACATAGTGCATCATTACTCCATTTAAGACACGTTTCTTTTTTTTTCTGATATTCTTAACTTGAATGATGTCCACAGTGTCCCTTATTTGTTAGAATCATAGCTGTAATTAGTGCAATTGCCTTTACATGGAGCACTGATTTAAAATACATTCAGGTACTTAGACCATAAAAAAGAGTAGCAAGACCTGTAAAGAACTGAGGAGAATTATAACATTCCACTGCATACTAAATAAGGCTTCCTTAGAAAACAGATATGCAACAAATGCAATGGCAAAACAAAAAGAAATGATATTAATAAGCAAAAATAATCTTGCATTGAAAAAATGATGAAATGTGATACATTTTCAAAGGAATATTGCAGATATAGATGTTTTCAAATAAAATAAAGACAACAACTATAAATAGACATACTTGGAGGACTATAAATGTTAAAAAGGATATTTTTTATTATAACAGTAAAAAAAAATTATGAGAAAATATATTTTTCAACATTTACAGCATCTGAATGCATATGAGGCACTCCCCTAACTAGATAAACCAAGATACACAATTCAGATACACACAACTTTCATCCTTGTCAGTGAAACCAAAATTAAAGACAAACAAAAGTGGTGGTTGTTGGAGACTCTATCCACAGGAATAATGGTGCTGATGAGCATTACATCCCTGAAAAAATAGATGGAAGCAGATGAAGGTGAAAACCCACATGTTGTTGTTCATGTTGAGAAAACACTGACAAAACACTGACTTCGTATATGAACTTACAGAAATGAAAAAATATTTACAGTAAGATGGAAGAGGGGATATCTAAAACATTCTAATGTAATTATAATAAAGCATTGCTAGAGTCATTCCATGCTCTGCCATTCTCATTAACAGGAAGCACAGATGAGACAGAGCGCTATAGTGTTTGCCAAAATCATGGAGGCCTAGATGTACTCTACCAATGGACTTATCAATGGAATAAGTGGACCATACTTACAGTACATAAAAACAAGAAAGGGCATTGCGTTAAAAGTTTGCTACGCACCACCAAATTAATAAATTTGAATTCAATGCTTGAATAATGTATACAATTGCAGTACAATGATGTTTTATACAATGAAAACAGGAATAGAAGAAGTCCCTTAAGATAATGCTGCCACCACTGTTGATGTTGAACAGTAGGCATTGGTATTGACTGGGTAAAGCTCGGTGTTATGTTTGCTCTGTAACACTTTGTTTCAGTCTTGTCTCTTTTAACCAGACCTTGAACAGTCATTGCAATGGTATGAATTTATGGACATTTTCTCCATTTATCATCAAACTTCGTAACAAAGTTGGGCTTGGCTTCATGGTGGCATCATTAACCGGTTTCCTCCTTGACCAGCTGTTCAGTTTTGAGTTACAGGTTGATCTAGGCACTGTCTGAACAGGATGTTACACATTTCACTTCTGACTACACTGTGCTCAAAAGGATATTCAGTGACTTTGATTTTTTATAGCCTTTTCCTATCCTGTAGCTGTCTATAGCTTTATCCCTTGAGTTGTCATCATGGTTAAATCTTTGCTTGAAATTCACTACCTGACTGAGGGATCTTAGAGAGACAGTTGCGTTTGTTCAGGAGTCATGTGAGCCCCTAGTTTTGCACACAAACAGAAGCTATTTAGCTAAGTTTGCATATAGTTTGCACTATGTTCTGTCTTAGTTGTATTATAACATCTATTGTTTAAATTTATTGCCCATGTCTGTTTGTCATTTCTGCCTATTTTTATTTTCTCTACTGTTGCTGGGTACAGCTGAATGAGTAAGCATTCCAATGCACTTGTTGTATACGGCAAATAAAAAATCTTGGATCTCTAAGTGTATGGCTTGTCAAAATAACTTTGTACACATTAATTAATTTAGATTTGCCATAGCAAAGGAGGTGAATACTTTGGAAACCAACACAGTTTTTTACTTTGCTTTGTTGACATTGACCTTCTCTCACACATAAAAGTGTTCTGTTAAGCATGGGAGTTTTGATTAATAATATTCACTTTACAAATGTGAATACATCATTTCTACTTATGCACATTTTAAATGGGGAGAATACTTTCACACAGCACTGTATGAGTAAAGAAATATGGAAGATTCTAATTTTCCTCGTATTAATTGGAAAAAATCCTTTGGGGACATAAGCAACTGAACCTGAAATGGTAGACATGACTAATGGCAGTTTTCAGAGTCTGACAGAGAACCTACAAAGAGGAAAAGCCTGTATTAATCTAGTCTTTTCTAACAAACAAAAAGAGTGATGAAAATAGAGGTTAAAGTCTCAATAGGGAACTGAAGTCTTGACATGCTAGAAAGTATTCTGAAACTCTACAGCTAGAGTTTAAAACAGGGACTTACAATTTCAGGATGTCACGCTATGAAGGATTGAAAGAGACTGAGGTTAAGAGAAGCAGAATGTTTTTGGATGGATATTGAATCAATAGATAATTGATGGCAAACATTTAAAGATATACTCCTTTAAACAAAGCACACATTGATTCCCAGGCTAGAGCACAGTGGCCCAAATGGCTTAATAAATCAATTAAGAAACACATAAGGATAAAGGAAGAGCTTTCTAACATGATCAAACAAAACGGCATACTGTATATTTAAAGAAATCAGGTATAATAAATTGCAAGCCCATGGATAAAAGGATAAGAGAAAGACCAAGAGTGATACAAAAATATTGTTATGAAGCCTAAAATATATGTTAAAAGTTTCTTTTTCAGTGTTACAACAGCAAAAGAGGATTAAAGGATGAAATGTGAAACTTTTAGTGGAAAAAGGGAACTGGCTAATATATTAAAAGATTATTTCACTCTTGTTCACAAAGGAGAAATCAACAACATGGCTCAGGCTGAGCAAAGACAAAACCCAATATTAAACAGTATTAGCACAGAATAGGCAGAAGGTATTAGGAACACTTCAGGTAAAACAATCGCCAGGGTATTCTATCATTTGTACATTAAGAAAAAAGGAGATGGCATTTCTTGACTGTTTACAAAACCCTTTAAAAAGTCAATTAATGCAGAATTAATATAAAAATGATACTTATTACTAGAGAAACACTTGAGGTCTGCACAGTGTTTCACATTGCTGTCTTGCAGAGCTCAGGCCCTGGGTTTAATTCCTGGGGTGCCGTCTCCCACAGACCAGGTTAATTAAAACTGGCCCTTGTGTGAGTGTGTGTGTGTCTGTGTCTGTGACTTCTCTGCTCATCCAGGGTGTATCCTTCTTTGTGCCTGGTTCTTCCCAGGATAGACTCCTGGCCAGAAGTTGTCATTAAAAGTGATTTGTATGGCAACAGGATCCTTGGGGACGGTCTGCACTTATTCAGAAATGTGGGTTTTGCTTAAATAATTTGTTAGAGCTCCATGACCAAGTGACACCAATAATGAATAAACATACAAAATGTGACATAATATATTCAGTATTAAATATAGTAAAGGTCCAAATGTTGTTCTGATGCAAAAATACATTTTAGAATTTTAAAGAATACATTTTAATAGAATATTATTATTTTGTAATAGCATTCACAGTACATCTCCATTGGAGCTGGAGTTTAAACATATACATACAGTACTGTACATTTTGCTCTATGTTAGATATTTGTAAAAATAATTAATAAAACAGTTCATTAAAGAAAACTCTTTTTTACTTATTAAATACATCATACTTTTGTTGATTTTATATCACCTAACCTTTCACACTGCAAAATTCAACTGGCTAAAATAATGTAAGTCTGTCACATGCTTTTGTGTTAGTAAGTTACTTTATTTTGTTTAATTACAATATAAAGTATTAGTATTGTTATTAATGTGTGATTTGTCACATCCGCAGTCCAAGAAAACTAAAAATTTCCGAGCCAATACAAAGCCATGATAAATTAATATACATATATACTGTAAATAAAGAATTGTAACTGAAATACATATATTTTGAATGAATTCTGGGAAAGATGCCGGATTCTAGTCTCAAATCCAAAAGATCTGTTATATCACACAATATGCCCTCATACACATTCCCAACAACTTCTCTTTTTATTGCAAGTTAGAACACGTTTCTTTTTTACACCTGGCTTTTGTATATCCAGTTTTTCAAGAAAGAAACTGATTTGAAATAAGGCTATAATAAATGCAAGGAAGGCAATTCCCTTTCCCTGGTATTAAGCGTTTCCCTTTTTGATGCAGACTGCGTTCCTGTGTATGCACTACGATGAGAGCCAAGAAGAGGCTGACTGACAGAGACTAGAGAGTTCACTGCACGTGTACTGGATGGTGTGACGACCTAAACCAGAATTACAAGAAAAACGGGTCTACGCTGTGGGTGTCACTGTGGCAAAATGGGAAGCATTGCTGGGTCCAATTCCAAACCTGGGGTACAGTTTGTACTGGATGTTTTCCTCGTGTTTACATGAGTTTCCTCCCACAGTCCAAAGGCATGCTGATAGGTTAGTTAGCTGCCGGGGAAACTGGCCCTGGTGTGAGTGTGTACAGTACGTGTCTGTTTTGAGCCCTGCGACGGACTGGTGACCTATCCACGGTCAGTCCTGCCTTGCACCTGTTGTTTGCCGGGATAGACCCTGGACCCCCCAGCAACCCTGTATTGGTCAAAACAGATAGAAAGTGGGTGGAGTCTACCTGTCTGTATGAAATAATATAATTACCGCATTCCAAGTTTAAACAAGTGAATACTTATTAATTAAAAAAAACATTGTGGAAGAAAAATGCTAGCATATGTTAAAAAATAAAAATCATGATTTTCAGTCACGCACCAAGAACTCTTCTACAACACGTGAAGCCTCATAATTTGTGTTATTGTTTATATATCATACCCTAAAACCCTAAGATCCCCCCCCCAAAAAAAAAGAACGACCCCTGCATGATAGTGGGGAGTTGTAGGGTCTTGTACTGTAGGTAAAAGAATACGTGTGTTGAAGATTTTTACACAAAACCCAAGTGAAGGATTTTGAGGATCCCTTAAGTTCTGTATAGAAGGAGAAAAAAATAAAAATGTGTAGTTTATCACATTTACTGAATTCAGAGGCAGTGCAGATGCTCAGCGCTAAACTAAGTGTTTTAGATTGCCTCTGCTGTAACACAAAGCCCTTTTCTATCCTCTGGGAAGTTAGGAAATGGTGAGTGTATTATGCAATTTGTTATTCTGGATACTATTAGATAGGCAAAGGATTTTTGGATTATAGTAGTAACTTTGTTTTTATTAGTGATTGGATGAGATACTACCAAGTCAACTCCCGAGTGGCGCTGAGGTAGCGGCTGTATAAACCCAAAGCAGAAGGAAGGGGTGGCAACATTCCAGGCAGACCTCCCATGCAGCAACGTTAACAGTAGGTGGGCGAATAATGCTTATGATCAGGAGAGTCTTTATGCCAGCAGCCATATCACCCTGCAACTCACAACTGGCAACCCACTGAAGCTCAGCAGGTGTGAGCCTGGTCAGTACCTGGATGGGAGACCTCCTGGGGAAAACTAAGGTTGCTGCTGGAAGAGGTGTTAGTGGGACCAGCAGGGGGTGCTCACCCTGCGGCCCACGTTGGTCCTAATGCCACAGTATAGTGATGGGGATACTATACTGTAAATAGGTGCCGTACTTCGGATGAGCCGCAAAACCGACGTCCTGACTCTCTGTGGTCATTAAAAATCCCAGGGCGTTTCTCGATAAGAGTAGGGGTGTAACCCCGGTGTCCTGGCCAAATTTCCCATCGGCCTTTATCAATCATGGCCTCCTAACAGTCCCCCTCTATGAATTGGCTTCATTACTCTGCTCTCCTCCCCACTGATACCTGATGTGTAGTGAGCGTTCTGGCGCACTATGGCTGCCGTCGCATCATCCAGGTTGATGCTGCACATTGGTGGTGGTGAAGGGGAGTTCCCATTACCTGTGAAGTGCTTTGAGTGGAGTGTCCAGAAAAGCGCTATATAAGTGTAAGCAATTATTATTATTATTATTATTATTATTATTATTATTATTATTATTATTATTATTACAATAGAAATGCCTAACAGAAGCTTGATAACTACCATGCAGGCAATTTTGTTTTCAGCAAAAATCAACCAAATATCATTGGTAATGTCTACAGAAACTGTGCCGTGATTGATAAAAACACTCAAGCATAAATTACCTCAAAACCCAATGGGTCATGAGAATAAATAAAACCCATAGCAGAGGAACTACATTTGCACCATATTTATCAGAGTTGTGATATTAAGAACCAGTAGAAGCTGCGTCTATCTTCCAATTGACAATGAAGATCCCTCACCTGAGATTAGTTTGCTGGTTACACACCATCATCATCCTCATCACCTCTTTTCATTCCCGTGCTGAATGAAAGCCTCTCCAGGATTTCCCCCCTGATCTGTGTCTTCAGTTCAACCCATGCAGTCACTCCAGCAAACATGACCATATCTTACCATTTTCCATAAAACATGCAGTATACAGTATACTGTACGGTATCGCATGTCTCATCTTTTCCCCTGGGGGTTTAGGACTGCCTTTGTCCAACATTACCGATCCATTATTGCTTTGTACTCAGCCCACTGAACTTCTCTTACACTGTCACAACACTTCACTCACTCATTAATTTAGTTTTCTGCCCCATGGTGCTATTCGATGTTTCTTCTGCTTTGTATTTGCTATTGGTTGAGAAGGTCATTGTATTTGTGTTTGAATCAACTGTTACTCTAAAGTACAAACAATCTGAGTTAAAATGAAGTTGAATCTGTGGGTGATTATCACTGTAGTATCTCATATTATCTGAGTGAGTCAAATTTAGAAAGATCTTTGAAAAATTCCTATAATGTTGTTGATAATTTGCATACATTCAAAATGTAAATGATACCACTTATTTAACAGTTATTTTACCACTTTGTAATGTCCTATACCAGAGGGTTCCATTATATTCCATGGTGCTTATTTGTCCCTCATTCAAATTCAGCCTTTAAATCACAGCAGCTTTTGGCTTTGGAATGGCATGTTTCACATGCCATTTCACAGTAAGACTTTTGTTTTGTTTGCTGTTGAAATTACAATGTTTGTATATTATAATCCTTGTGTGACATATATGTATATATCAGATATATGTACCACACCTGGTGCCTGAAATGTACATTTAAATCTTGTAATTAAAGAGAATAATGAAACAATAATTTCCTTAAATATAATACAAAGAGAAATCTGTGATGTATATATGCTCTTGTGTTACTCAAGGCAAGCAGTTGTCATGGTCATATTCTAGTTTTGTATTTTCTGCGACTGTATTGCGGGGTTTCAAGTCTGCTTTCTATTTAGCTCAGAAAGTAATATTTAACTAATGAAGCATTTCAACAGCAATACATTTCATGTACAGTTTATGTGTGTAGATATTCAGTTCATCTATATGCTGTATATACTGTACAGTATTTGCCTTTATATATGTGTTTTGTAAAAGCAAAAAAATATATACAGTCAATTAACTTTGTGACCTGGAAGGTAAGCTGCTGTGTGCTTTATTTTCAATGCAACTGCTAATTGCCTTTAATGGCTTGTCAATGGCATAGAAGATAACCAGAATATTTGTTTTATGGGACAGCTTTCAGGTGGGCAACACAAATTTGGAAGTAGGACAAACTCCACATTACAGCAAGCATTGGCTCTCTGGGGTATAAATATGAGCCTGTAGACAATTATTTCCCATCGTTCTCCAAGTTTGCACCAATGCCCTAATTGGTTCTCCACTGCTACTTGCTTCTATCTGTTGCTTTCTAGGATTATTTGCTGAACCTGCATTTGAAATTTAGGCATTATAGTGTAATCTCAGTTTCAGTCTAAGGCTGCCATTGCTTTCTTATTTCCCATTTCAGACTGCTTAATCATGAACCTGCCATCTCCTTCTCACTGTTGATGTTTGATTGCTAAGCTCTGTATACAGCTGTTTTGCTCTCTGAAATCAATCAAAGAATCTGGATTACAAACACCAACTACATCTGATGAAACAACAGTCCCCAGTGCTGTTGTTATTTTAAAAGCCTTACCTTTGCTGTGGATTTAATCATCAGCAAGACAGACACTGAACTCTTTCAGGAAACCATTACTCCCTCTGAACCCCAAGGGAAACAGATCCGCCACTTCAGTCATCATCTCCTTTCTGTTTCTGCTTGGGATCTGTTGTGGTTGTTTATCCATCTTTAATATTGGATTATCAAATGCAGAAACCAGAACGCCTACTCCTGCTACTCCTGCAGTGCTTCATTTTACTAAAGCTCCAGGACTGCATCAACCTCTGAAACAGCTTGCTAATATAATTGACAGAATGGTAACTTTGTTTCTAAAGGTTTTCTAGAACTGGTCCTTGAATTCTAAAGGTTTTCCTTTACAAACTGCTTAACTCTTGCAATACCTACCTTGGTTTAGTGTCAGCTTCTGATCAGATTACAATGTCAGTTTTACAATGTGTAACATTGCTGTTTGCCTATCTCGATGATTGGTTGATGAATATTTGCTCTTAAAGTTCGGATTTATTCAACTTTATGGGCTAAAAAAGATTTATTTTATTGTCTTTTCAAGAATAAATGCTTCTTTTTCTCATATTGAATTCAATTTTACCTAAAGTAATTCATAAGTTCCCTTTGCTCGTTGCCCTCTTTTTGCTCCTTTTAATCATCCATTATTTCTTCCTACATGTGTTATGGAATAGAGATACCTGTTTATGTCTGTTTTGAATCACTCTATTGATGCCTTGAGTAACTGAAGAGTAGATGACCCGGTTTCTGCAATATTGAAACCTGACTCATGTGCAAAGTCTATCAATTTCTGAATTTGTGTATACTGTAGCATTTATTAAGTGCACTAATTACTCAAGAGTACAAGCATGTATCAATATATAACCTGACATTTTCTTGATTGGATATTCTTACAAACACCTGAAAATGCTTCTGTAGATCTGCTGTTTGCGTCTAGCACATGGTATTTCATCAGAGTACATGAGCGAGAAATGTGGTAATCTGTTTTGACAGCTGCATTACCAACTTCTAGCCTGATCTTGTCAGATCTCAAAAGTTGACCAAAGTTTGACCTGGACAGTATTGGTACGGGCGTCCTCTAAAGATTACCAAGGTGCTGTTTTAAGTGGCTTTACTGGACCAGAAGGTGATCCTTTTCCCTCAGGACTAGAATTTCTCAAATTTCATGTGCTAATTTTGTAACAGGAGAGGTGCTGGGAAGGTAACACCTTGCTGAAGGAAGTGCTGTTCTTTGGTTAAGATATTAAGCTAATGTTTCGACTCTTTGGTTATAAAAGACCCAATGGCACTCTTTTTAAGAGCAGGAGTGTCCTGGGTAAGATCCACTCTGATGGTGCTACTGACGCGCACAGGCTGCTGGATGTCACCAGGGGGTGTTGAACTTCAGTGGTGGTCCCCTTCTGTACAGAAGGATTGGGATCCTCCAGGATAAAAAATATATAAATATCGGATTTTATATTTTTATTCATGGAGATGTACAGTATATTGCCGTCTTTAAAGAAGCAAAAAATGCTGATGTCTTTGCAATGTTGGATTTACTCATCTGCGCCTTTGGAAATTACACCATTCCTTTGCACTTAAGGTTAACTGTTAATGCTGTGATTTTGATTTAACGATGTAGTCCATTTTAATACAATTATATTCTGCACTGGGTTCTGTGGGGCCCCGCTTTGTAAGCACTTTTTGTTATACAACTTCTTTATTCATATAGCTCTGTGGGTGTGCCGCTAACAGGGTCGATTAAAGACAGACATATCAATTAATGCTCTTTCCTTACCACAGTCATATTATTGGAGTCAGTCTGTACCTTTTGAACTGTTGTTAGTTTAGTGTAATGTCCCAAGTTTTGACTAGCCCTGTTTTTTATTTGTAATTTGTATTTTTGTATATGATTCTATATTTCTGAGAAGTTGTGGAATTCCTATATCAGATTCATATTCTGTATACTGTACCTACAGTAAAGACTCTATCAATGTAAAAAGGATATTTATTGATTTAATTGATTCCTATTTTTTCCTACATAGAGCATAAAAAACATATCACTTTGTTTATGTCTCTATAATTTTAGAATAATAAATTAATGGTAATTGATTGAGTTCTTGAAGCAATTTTGATTAATTGATAATTCATGACTGACTGATATACAGGAGTGACTGTTGCATAATTAGTCAATCACTTAATTAGTGAGAGAGTCGGCTGCATGAAGTTGATGAGCTGATTTGATGTGTTGAAAGTCAAGCTTAGTGAAAATCAAGAAAAAGAAAAACTGGAAGAAACAAAAATGGCACAATTTTCAAGAAAAAAACAACTGTGTCATCTGTCACCTTGCCAGTTTGCAAAGGGAAAACTGGCCTCCTGGTTATGGTGGACCTTTTTTCAAGATGGGTCGAGGTGTTTCCAGTTTAGCGGGCGACGGCCTTAGTGACTGCCAAATATCTGGTAACAGAAGTTATAATCCAATGGAAACTGCCCTGTTGGATAGATTCAGATCAGGGAACGCACTTTACCGGGAGGGTGTGTGTCAGAAAGTTGCCAAACTACTGAGGATTAAGTGGGATCTGCACTGCCCTCACCACCCCTAGTCTAGTGGAACGGTTGAGCGAATGAACAGAACACTGAAAAACCGCCTCACGCGATATCACACTGAGGGAATGCCATGGATGGACGCAATCTCACCTGTTTTGTGCAGTGTGCGGGCTGGTACTAACCGGGCCGTGGGCCTCTGTCCATTTGAAGTCATCACAGGATGCCCGATAAAATGGTCTAGATCACCAGACACGTCCAAGGGAACTCTGGGTTTACTGACTGATTGGCTGTTACAGCATGTGCAACTCTTAACAACAGCAGTTCAAGTGGCCCGGGACAACGTACTGGACGCCTGGGAAAAACTGATGGAAGGAGGAAAAGACCTGCTCCCAGGAGAGTGGGTCTGGATTAAGAATATTCCCTCACAGACCCTTCAACCTAGGTGGGAGGGACCTTTCCAGGTGCTCCTGACTACAGACTCAGCAGTTAAAGTTGCTGGAAGAGACCGGTGGATTCACGCATCTCACTTACGTCTCCAAGCTACACCTCCGGAGAAAGACTGAAATAATGTGGGGACTCCTGAGGTTGCTCTATTTAATAAGTATAACTAGGGGGGATATCCTGGAACAGCATGCACAGCACCGTCTAGATAAAGGAGAACTTGATGTCAATACATTCTTAGCTCTCTCCTATCAGCTGGCTTGAGACTGTAATAAAAGTTCCTGTTGGGTGTGTTTAGCAATCCCCAGATATATGAGGGGGTGGTTTCTCCTCATGCCCATGCCTTGCAATCTATCGGACTATTTGGAGGGTAGGAAAATGGTTACAATTTGTGTTCGGCGCATGGGGAGAAACCTTGTACAGTATATTTTTATGGGTTTGGGTTTGCTGGTCATTCTTATTCCTTGTGTAACATGCCTTAAAGCAATGTGTTAAGGTAACTTACTCTGTTATGGTAGTTCAATATAGTCATAAAGGTGAAAAGCTCATATTATAGAACATGATTGGTGATGTCGCAATATATTCTAAGGGGGGACTGAGGGAATTAAGAAATGTTAAACTGCCCTTCTTTAATCTTTCTTGCTTCTTGGCAAAGAATTAAACTGTTCACCTTTGTGACACTGCAAGCATCACAGGATTTGTGCTGTTTATTGCTGAATGATTACGAATAACATGAGCACCTATGAAACATTAACAGCATATCCTCTTTTCTGAAAGCTGTGCTCTAAAACTTACCATATATAGAATTGTTTTTCTGTAAGCCCAGGTCAAGAACATTGTGAGTTAACATTTGTTAAAGGACTAACTTTGTAACTGTTCAGAGAGACTGGCCAGTGCAGAGCCAGTCTGTTTATTTCGTATTTCCGTTTTCTCTCCTGTATGCATACGAAATAAACAACTCTTCTTTCACAGACAACAGGACTCTTATATGGCACAACATTTGTTTCTCTCTCTCCCGTGTTTAACCCGGAGGATCACCAGCCTTCATGGACTCCCTCTCCAGTGCTTGGGCACTCTCTCACCTGCTGGGCCATTCTTCTTGGATTTCTGCTTTGTGCCTCTACCTGTGTTCATCTCTGTGGCATGCCTGCAGCTCTTCGACTACTGGGCATCTGCCCAGCTGCGCAGCCACATCCTGCTTGTGTGCTTTGCCTGCTTGCCTGTCTGCTCTGCTTGCTTGCTCCTTCAGCAGCTCCTACCTCCCAGCTGCCTGTCCTGTTCTACTCTTGTCTTCCCCTGCATAAGGATCCTTCTTCAGGTTAGTTCAGTGGTCCATTACAATTATCAATCATTTTCAGAATTAACAGAAATCTGCTCACTCTTACTTTAATTGCTCTGTAGAATTCAAACTAAGTGGTCAATCCCTTTATATAAAGTCTCCATAATAATTTCTCCAGCCTCTCTTGATAATTCTCATTTACTGTAGTCCAATAACTAAGCTACAAACACCTGAAAGCAACAGAATTAGAAATCATAAATCTGCCTTTTTATTTGCCTAAGGATTTACCACCTACTGTAATAAAGCCGCAGTCTTTTCCCAAGAAGCTGAACATTGGATAATTTAGAGCAGCAAATTAGTCACCTGTTGTTGTCCAGAAAGAAAACAATTTCTGCAATCAATTTCTCTAAAAAAAGTGTACAGGCTTTGAATTATTAAGGACTTCTACAGAATCATTAAATAAACATAACACATCTTGATGCTCCTTTCTGTATAGGATTTGAAGATCTCTTGAATAATGTTTTTTTCACAACAGTAACAAGGAGATAAACATAAATATGTACTGTAGCTCGAAAACTACTTTTCCTATAAGACATTTCCAGACAAGATAACCTGTTAAGCCTTGGTTTTCATGATATTCCAGGTTTATGTGCTGTCTCCTGAAACATTCAGTTGGATTTGAAAAAAGAACTATCAGGATTTGTCTGAGAAGTCAGCGTTAACAAGATAAAAGGATTATAAATTCCTTGCCACAGACAAAAAAAGAGAAGACAAAGCATGTTCACTTAAATCTAAAAGAAAAGAATTGCATGTGTGTATTAGGCCACATTTCCTACAATTATTATTAAGATTATTTATGATTTGACATAATTCATGTAAAATAATCCCTGAAATATATTATATAATAAATTTATATTTTGCTGCTGGTGCAATTTATTCAGCCAGAAGGACATTCCTTTTAAAACATGCTGCTAGACACAGGAATTTGATGTGCTGCCAAATTGATACTGAGAAAGACCAAATGTGAAGCTTGGAGCATAACCTAAGATTTATATTAATCACAAACAAATTTGAAAAACATAAAAACTGCATAAAGACAGAAAAAACTCAAAAGTAGTTGATGCTTCAAAGGAGACTGAGTTCAGAAGTGATGACAGTAGAGTTCAGCAGATGATCTCTTCTGCAGTTTCTCAATTTAAGCTCTAAAGATTTTTTTATGGTTAAGGGGTTATTTTTACAGGACCTTAAATGACACACCCAGAAAATATATTATTTTATACATTATTCATAAAAACTGTTTAAAATGAAAATAAAACAGGTAATAATTAAAATATCATGATAAACATAGAGGTCAATTAACTATCTAGTGGGATCTAGTGTTGAAGTAGTGGTTGCTGAATATATTTTAAGTTAAGTGATCAGCTGAAAAAATCATCACTAAAAATTTTTGTATATATGAATCTAAAAATTGAATTGAGATCTCAAGGGATAAGAAGGACTCAGAAGTCAAGGGATAGAATTTCTCCAAATCTCCCTTGTCAGATCTCTCTGCTGACTCCAGATAGAGTACAATAAAATGCCCTATACTTGCGTTAAGCTTTTTCCCTGTAAGCTGCCTTTTCTAACAGAAACTCACAAAGACTTTATACAGTATAAGAACACTGCCTTTTGTAACCAGTATTTTTTAGCCTGATATGTGACATATCATAAAATGAATGTGAAGTCTAGTTACAAAAGACTACAATGAAAAATAATCTCTTTTTTTCCCTCATAATGCGCTGAGTGGCTTTTCTTGGCTTATAAACCTTAGGAAATATTAGTTTCTACAATCTCAAGGGCAGAGAGAGAAAATCAAGTTATATTACCAACACAATGAAAGAATGACTGGTCTTGTGTTTGTGCTCTGTATCACCAGGTGTTTGGCAGTATCACCAGTGTTTTACCTAATTATTGACTGTATATTTAGATTTCCCGTAAGAGTACATAAAGAATAGGAAACGCAATCAACACTTTGTATATAAAAAAATGTTTGGCAGTTTATGTGCCAAAACCCCTCTTTGGTTTGCAATCTTTTCAATGTTTATATAGAATTCCCATTATAAGTTCCTTTATTGTCTCATTTAAATATACAGTAACACACCCGTCAGTTGCCAAAAGATGCTTTAGTTACCAAATGTCAGTTTATTATACTGCCAATGCATAAGCATGTTAATACAGCAGGAATTGCTTTAGAGGCTCTGGGGAAGCTGAAGCGATTGCGATGCTTGGAGTGCAGGCTGAACCTCATGCCTATATCGCACTATTGAGAGCACAAACTATGTGACTGGGTTTCCCGAGGTCGAGGTGCACTACTAGCAGAGCACAGCCAGAGCTGCATGGGCTAAAATCAAGAAGGGTTTCCTTGTCCACAAGAGTGGCTCCTGGGATCTGCTTTGCTGTGAGCTTTCAGGGGAACCACTGAGAGACAAACTGCTCCTCCAGTCTGTGCTCTCTCTCCAGCAAGGCACTGTGGAGCCCACAGCATCAACTGAAAAGCGGCTTTGATAGATAAGGTTTGCGCAAAACAACAATGTACGTTTCAAATATCAAAGGGGTGTGAGAAATTTTGAAGAAGTGATACATGAGATAGATCTAGGATTTTATGTTGAATCATAAGTTTCTTCAATTAATGCAGGGAAGTAATGCAAAAGGGCAACAGAAGGTCATGAAAAGTGCAGAATTCATACCAAAGTAATATCATTGCATTAGTAGGGTATAATACTTATAAACTTATACAGAAGAGTCTTAACATTCTTGAGGGATTGGTGCAGAGAAGAGCCAAATTTGTATATAACCAACTCCAACCCATATATTGTTGCATAATGTACTATATATAGTACATAGTATGTATGGTACAAAACATATGTAACCTTCCATTATATGATAATTAAAGTGATAACATTGATTAACTAAAAGAAACAACACTGACCACAAACATACGCAATTAGTGAAAATAAACAGCATGAATCCCTCCTCTGCGTCCAGAGGATGCCTGCACTTTCTGACTCTACTTCCATTATTAATAAGTCACCCCAGCAATTAAAAGCAAAATAAAACAGCATGTAAAGGTGTCTCCAGACTGTCATTCTCCAAACAGAACGGGGAGTGTTTGTTACAGTCCAAACAGAAGATCACATTGAGATGTGGATGATGGGCTGTTGGTACTTCAGGGGGGGCAGGGGGAAATGTAAAATAATTTATTTGAAACAGTTTGCTTCATAAAAGTCAAATCACTGTCTTTTTTAAGGGTTTTCAAGTTTCTTGATATTGAATTAAGTTGATATTCTTGCTTCCTACATAATTGCTATAAGTTAAACAACCTCAGCAGAATGACACTAAACTCAATTATGATTTATTTTTTATCAGCCTACAGTATTTCAGAAACACGTGTTCTTCTGACCTGTGTTTGTTTTTGTTTGTGGATTTGGGCTTTCCTAATAATAATCATTGATGAATGTTACAACTGCCTAAGGAAGACAAAAGATATAATTAAAACGTGAGGGGAAAATAACAAGAAACCTTATATATTTCAGCAAAATACATGATATAAAACATCCCTTTCTCAACTGTGAATTAAGTGTTGAAGAATATTATCATTTCTACTTTAAACAGTGAGTTTTTAAAGGAAAAGCAAAATATTAAAAAAAGGTTTTGTATAATATAGATGTTCCATGTTTTCTAAATGCAGTAGATTTCCAAGCAGTACCAGTCTCACATCAATACTTGCAAACACAGCAACTAAAATTAAAAAGAAATGAGACTTTAAAATTTTAGAATTAAAAAGAGCTGTGTCTGCCTGTAAAACAAAATGTTCTGTTTGCTTGGATGAGCCAGTTAGTCTTAGGTATTAGATTTCCAAAGCTTATTTTATTTTTGGTAGATCATCTTAATTTGATGAGATGTGGATCTTGTTCGGTTTCACACTTATCCCCCCGAACAGTGAGAGCCTCAGGGATCAGTAATAATCAGGCCTGCCTACAGTAGCTCATCGAAACACACTGCTGTCCTAATGGAATCAGCCATAGGGACTGAGTTCTATGCAATAATACAAGCTAGTATAGAAGATAAGATGCCCATTGGTTGCTTTGTATTGCCTTGTCTTTATCCATTAAGTGACCCTAAATATAAATAATAAAAATAATAATGAAAACCTGCACATGATACAGGCTTCACAGGATCAATCAAAATCATGTTCATACTCTATTTAACCACTTTTGTTTTTCTATATTTGTGTAAGTAAAATACATGAATTTTCTATCAGTGTCAATTTATAGTCAAGTTTTCACTTTGCTCACTAGGTTTATGAAAAATTAATCACACAATACCTTTTTCCATCAGCATGTTTTGGCCTCAATTATCATGTAATGTCAGAAAGGACAATACCAAATTTATGTCACAGCAATGACCAAGGCCAGCATACTGTAGAAAGCCTCAAACTCTGCAGCCATTCACAGAGAAGGGGTCCAGGGGTCAACACTTAACTGGATGGTGTAAATGAGAGAACTTAACTGAGACAAAGCGCAACCCGCGTTGCATACAGGAAAGAAAAAGTATGTTGAGGCAAAAACAAAAAAAAACACTGGAGAGTCATGTCAAGGACAATATTTGTGTCATGGAGGCATTTGCCATCTTCTAGTTGAACCCTTCTTAATGGTGAAGTTACTTTTCATCAGTAATGCACCGATGCCAAACAGCTTGATGCTCAATGGGAGCAGATACTGACATAGCTAGTCTGATCTGATTTTAATTTGCCCATAATAAATCTCTGAGGCAAAAGCTGTAAGACACGCTTGGCTACTGAAACAGCCATATCACACATGTAATCATTCTAACCTGAAAAGACTTTGCTGTGAAGCTGGGAAAAGGAATCCATCCTCATTTGAAAACCTTAACTGAGCCAATTCAGTGATTTATTAAACTTAAAACTAGATTTAGAATGTGTCTTCAACTCAGCACTTGCCAAGACCCAAGAGCCCAACCACATATTCTTTTTTGTTAAGGTTATTTGCCATTAGTTGTGTTATATTCAGAGTAAAATCACTCAATGCCCTCAGAAAAATGCATGTAATAAAAAGAAACACTTTGGCAAATACTATTATGTATTTCTTTGTGGTATCTAATCAAACTGGCTTGGTATTCTATGAATGCCATAAATGATTGAATGTTTGAATGACAAGATTATTGCTTGTAAAATACATTTTAATAAAGATAAATAGAGTTGTCAATAACATACAGTAAGTATGCTTCAATATTTTATAAACAAATAAGAAAAAATAGCATGGATCGTGATCCCTAATCATTTAGATCTTCAATTCTTTTGGTTTGAAAAGTGTCTTAAATAAGTGGTTACTTTATCAAGGGTATTAAAGGTAACAGCTGGGTCTGATCTTTGAAATTTGAGAACTAAGCAGTGCTGTAGCCCTCCAGGACCAGAAACAGAGATTCTTAATATAGAAATCCTTAGTTTTTAAACCATTAAAAATATTAAGAGACTTTATTATTTAGTAATAAGGAGTCTTGAGTTCTTATGTAACCAATGAAATCCAATAATACTCACTTTACAAACACTTTTGTTCAGACCGCAGTTTCTTCAAAACCATGTTAATAAAGTTTAGAGTCTGCAGCTTAATTCTATTACGTTCCTGCAGTAAATGCAGTAATATGCAAAAAGTGAATTGAACGCTCACATGAGATAATTCTATTCTTGTACAGTGATCTCTGTATGCATTTAACAAAACAGCTAGAATTAAAACAATGTTATAATAAGCTTGTGTTGCACATACAAATATGGAGATCAGGGTGTCTGCCAGTATCTAATACCATGTGTATGGTCGATACAGTCTACTACTATACAGTATGTAATTCCAATTTAGTTCTGGCGCTCCACATTGTCATCTTGGAAGTCTCGGAGGGACTGTTTTTGCCAGATGTGCTTTTTCCGTCTTGTCAGAAAACACTGTGCATCAAGTTGATTTGAAAAAATAAAATTACTACAACAAGTTAGATTGTTAACTAGTTAGATTGTTAATGATGTTTAACTTCACATCATCATCCCTTTTAATAACCTCTTTTCCCAATTCAAGGTCCCAGGAAGCACTGGGCACAAGGCAGGATGCCAGGGGCACACACAGACACCAACACACACAACTCACACCAGGGCCAATTTTACAGACGCCAGTGAAGCTACCAGCACGTCTTTGGGCTGTAGGAGGAACCACACAGACATGAGGAAAATACAGTATGCAAACTCCTCAAAGATCACACCCCGTGAATCATGCCAAGGGCCCCAACACTGCACGGCAACCACTGAGGCTCCATGTCACCCTAATCTTTAACTTCTATTTTTAAAATATCTTACATTTCTGTCTTCATGTCACTTGGCTACTGGTTGCTGGGAATTGATTGAATTGCTACTAAATTGATATTAAGGTGCCAATCTCTTAATCCTAATGGCACACTCTCTATGACATTTAATATGAACAAAGGTACTGTACATGGATGCAATATTAAGAAAGGAGAATTAAGAATTAACAAAAGCTTTGATCAATATATTTAGGGACTGTGGTATTCCCAGAACAGAGCAGTTTGCCAGCTGAAACTTATGTATAATAATGAGAAGTGAGATTTCTTATTACACAGCTATTGCTAAGCAGGAATATAACATTACAGAAGTAACTGGCGGGTGTTAAGGATGGAGACATTAGGCAGCAGGTAAATAAGCAAACTATAATGTATACTATGTTAACCTTAACTCAAACTTACCTTCAAAACCTACCATTAAAAAAAAACTAACATGATTTTGTATTATTTGTATTATTGTATAAATATTATAACTCTAGTATAAAGATTATAAGTCTAATAACTGACAAACTAGAGTTAATGTGCGAGTAATAAAATGAGATGAACGCCGTGTGCTGGCACATTTGGCTAGAATCAATAAAAAAGAATAGTGACACTGATATACAAGTATGATTATAAAGGCAATCTTATTAATTCATTTAAATCAACAGATTGTACACTGCTGAAGTAAATTCAGTTAGTGTTTACTGTTCAGAAAATTTAGAAATATGTCTGTCATGAATCTAAACGTATGCACATTTTCCACAACACTTTGAGCTTAAGTCTCTCCTTGAGATCTGTGAAATGGATGATATTTCTTCATGAAGTGCAAGTGACATCTCAGATCATATTTATCCCATTTAAGAAAAGACTTCATAACAATATAGCACTATTTTATATAAACAAGGACAAGGTTGGCCTCACCAAATCAATCACATTCACGCTTGTGTAAACAATTCAATTAACACACAAGCTGCTTTGAGTTTTTATTTAGACAATTCCTGCATACTTTCTCACGCTACTTGTCCACTGCTTTGATAGTGGAAAGAAATACTGCATTTTATGGTATAATTGATTAGTACCACCACTGACTCTTAGGACAACTGGATATTTTGTGGCTTGTCTTGTGAACTAGAGAGACATTTGAATTAGCAATTTCTCATTGTGAAAAATGAGAGCTGGAAATTGGTTTAACACCCCTGTATTGACAGTAGTGATGTAACGCCCAAAGTGGAGCATCACCTTCTGGTGCTCCTGCAATCTAATATATAAGGGCACACGGATATATTTTTTTTTACTGTTGGAGAGATTGCTACTCTGTTCTACGACTGAACTGGAGATTATTCTAATACAGCATTGCAAGACCAATGCTAACGAATGCTACATGAGTTTGTAATTCACAGAAAATGGACTTTTACTGAGCTTCACACACTTATGAACTCTATTGCAAGGTAAAAAAAATAAACATTTAAATTGATAGATCTGTATTGGATAAATTGGTTTGAAAATAGATGAACGGGTGTAATAGTTTGTTTCCTGCTTTTACTTCCAAATGATCATGCCTAACAGTACAGGACAAACAAAAAGCAAGACATCACTTAGAATATCCTTCGTGTATTACTATGCTGGGAGCATTTTCTGTGTGTGCCTGTGTATTTTATTTGGTCTGTAACCATTTCACATTTATTGCATTCTGTGGAAGAATGCCTGAGTTTAATGAATGCCAAAAATAAATTAATTGAGTCAAAATAAAGCCTGAAGCCTGTCCTTGCAGTAACTTTTGAGAAGTGGGCATCGGATTTTGTTGTTCAATCACTGTTAATTATACTATACAGTACTTTTTTTACATTATGTATTGCACTGTATTATATGTTTCTGATGTGGGAGTGTAGTGGCACAGTAGATAGCATTGCTGCGTTAGTGTCCTGGGTTCAATTACAGACCTGAGGTGCTATCTTTGTGTTATCCTGTGCTATGTTCCCCGTATTCGTGCAAGATTCCTCTGGATGCTCTAGTTTCCTCCCCCAGTCCAAAAATATACTAATAGGTTAGTTGTCGTCTAGTAAATCTGGCCCTGTGTGCATGTTTGTGTCCCATCCAGGGTGTATCCTGTTTTGTACGCTTTCTTGCCAAAATAGCCTCTGGCTAACCTGCGACCCTGAATTAAAGCAACTGGTTAGAATATCTACAGATGGGTGTTTTGAAGCATAAATGTAATATAAAAGATGCAATATGACTTACAGTAATATGTTTAGAAAGTTAACACTTATCAAATATTTTTAAATATCAATGTTATTTTTTTATGTTTTATTATACATAACATAAATCAACTAGATATATAATTTTGTTTTATTTTATTCCTAAATTAAATATTCTGTCATTCATCTGTCTCCCTAAATCCCATTACTCAGTTAAATCAGAAACACTCAGTAAGCAGGAACAGTTATCTAGTGAATTTGTAATTAATATGGGACAGAATGTAAGGTCAAAGGTGACATAATTACCATGATTTCTCTAATAAACCAGTAGAAGCAGCAATTTGTATTAACTAAGGATGAAATAATGCATTCAAAAGCACATCATAATATTAATCTTCTCTAAAAATTAATGTATTGCAGACATATAATGAAATTGTCAATCATGTTATCAATCATGAATTACTATTTTAGATTGATCATTTAGGATCCACCATTTAAAACGTAATCTCTCACATTCACTAGAAAATCTAGTCTCCCTCACAATTTAGTCCCATATATTTTATCATCAATATTTCCTAAGTGTTGCATTTCACTACTATTAAAACAGCATGTTTTGGTTTAATAATATTACTGTTTCACACATTTTATATAAAACAAAATGAGCTTGAATCTAATAAGCTGCTCTAAAAGGCAAAAGCAAACAAAGTACGTTATGACAAATTCAACTTTAATTGCTTGGATTTCCAATTTTACCATAGCTTTCAGCTTTTAGTTAATTCTGCTTGGAGGGTAGAGTCATCTGCTATGCATGGGCAAATAGCAAATGTTTATTATGCAGAAATAAAAAATAAAAAGTAAACACTTATTGCTGGAAAAAAAACTAAATTATACATATTTCTTGTGCTGTCAAGCATCTGAAAGGTACTGCAGCTAAGTGATTGAGGAAAATTCGGGTAAGTTATCAGTAGCTCTCACTTGTGAACAAATAGGGAAACCCCTTAATGAGACCTGCAGTACCTATCTCTGCATAATGAGGTGGCCAGCGAACATCTGCCAAGACGAATGACTGCAGTAAACTCTTGCCAAATCTGAAGTAGCCTGACCAATCAAGTGGAACTGATAAATACTGTGCTCTGGCACTGCTACATAAGCTTATTTAAATGTATAAAATTGCAAATCAAAGCAAGAATAATTTTCAAATTTGCAATCACAAATCTACTCTGTTACTGTTTGCCCAAAAGACCTTGTGTGTTGTAAAACCCATAAGAAATGGCTTGACTGTATCTTTGCAGCAGAGACCAGGTATGAGTTGTTCTTCATCCATTTGTTCAGCAACAGAAGCAGAGTTTAATTCATGTGAAACTTTTGTGGAGAGTTGTGGCTGTTTGCTCCAGTTTAATCATTTGGCTGCATGGCCCATGTTGCAAAGTTCAATTTAATGTGTTATCATAGTCTTATCATGTTCAACAGAGAAGAATGAGTGTTTCATGAAAAATGAACATCCCTAAGAAAAGTTGCACTGGAATTGTCATTTTATTTTCACCTGCATCTGGGAATTCTTTGATACAGAACTAAACTTTCAAAAGGGTACTTTCTGCCTTTACTAAATAGTAACAGGCATGATATTATTACCAGAACGTTAACAGCAAGCAGTTTACACAGCCTGCAGGCTTGGAGGAATTCAAATGGACTCAAGATGGCAGATGTCAAGATGTCTGAAATATCATAGGCACATGCAGCGCACACAGAAAGTAAATTGGAAAAAACTTATATAGAATATTTCTCTGTTTAAGTGAAAAATGCACATTCTCATTTGGTAACAGCACTGTCTTTCAATCTATTCTTGCATTTTTACCTCTTTAATATGCTGTCAACATATTCTTTCCTATTTACTGGATTATATCTGTATTTAAACATCACTATCAAACAAAACCACATGATATGAGCTCAATATTATCTTATCCTATAGCACAATACTACTGAAACCAATCTGTCTCCTTATTATTAAAATAAAAAAAGCATAATGTACATGCCCACAAGTACTGATGTCAAACTTGGACCATTTCAGTTTTACCTAGTATTGTAGAGTAGGAATTGAAATTTTATTAAACAGAATTAAAAAAAAAAACTTTTGGTTTGGTTCTACTGTACAAGTAGAAACAGTTCTGTTTGTGAAGTGCTGCAGACAACAGCTCAGTCTCAGCTGACCAATTTCCTCCTTTTCTGGAGTTTCTGTCATGGTGATTTGAAGCCATTATTTCAACTGAAAACTAGTATCCTTTTGGAGGACCTGGGTTGGTGGTGAGAAAATGCTGAAAATAGAGTGTCCATTCCAGGTTCAGAATCAAATCAAGCTCTCTGCATCTACTTGAATTTGACAGTTAATAAAAAAAAACATATAAGGTGATAAAAAAGATAACCTTCTTTCTGAAACAATCTGCACAACAACAATCAGTCTTTCAGAGGTTCTTTCATATTGCAACGTACTGCAAAAGACAATTTTCACAGAAGCACAGATGCTAAGATTAGGATGTTAACTCAAAAAGGACATGCTGTCACAATTATGATAAAATGATTATTAAATTAATCTCAATAATATTGGTACAATGGATTCTGTAGGATGTTAAATCAGACCCCTTAATATACAGTAATTATACTATTATATCCACTAATAAATATTTTGGCAGAGAAAAAATATTCTTCAACTGAAAGATATTCATTAAAGTAGCTTTATTATACAGTAACTACAAATTGCTTCTGTACGTAACAGCTACTTTCACACACTGACTGAAGTATGAAAACTAAAATGTTTACTGAGCACTAGAATGCTTATTTAATGTAGAATGCAATCCATCACAATTATGACATTTTGAAATGTCTACAAACAAATTTCTGCAAAAAAGGATTACTGTTATGGATTTGCCCCCTTAGTTCCTAAACCTGAAACCCATTGATATTCTGTGGATTAACTTAGTTGCAGAACTGTATACAGTATGTTGAATACAACTGACAACTGACAACTGAACCCCTGAGAGATAAAAGGAATAGGTTTCAAAATTACAAAGGACTGGCATACAAGATACAAAAGTGTGAAATTATTTTTCTTGCAATTTTTCATTTCATGTATAGTATGTATTATATAAATGATACATTTAAAAAGTAGCACAATGTACATAATTTTTTGTACAATAATAGTGGTCACATAACATTATAAATACATTTAACTCTATAAGGACCCTCGGTAAGGTAGTCAACTTAAAGTACAAAATCAATCATTAAGGCCAAGAAGCTTGCACAACAACTCAGGAATAAAGATGTATAAAGGCACAGATAAAAAGAATGGTATAAAACAAACCAAAGACACTTAATATGTCTCTGAGCATGTTGATGTTGGTTAATAAGAAGTGGTGAGCACCCAGAAACTGCCCATATTAGGCTATGTGTCGAAACTAAGCAGCCACACAAGGAGGGATCTGGACATGGCAGCTGGAGGCCAACAGAAACTTTCAAAGAGTTCGAGATTGCTGTGGCTTCACACTCCACAGGAAATTAAAATGGTCTCAAGTCTCTCATTTGCAATATTGCAGATTTATTAGTGACACTGCAAACATGTGGTGAAAGCTCTTGTGGTCAGATAAGACAAAATTGGAACATTTTGATCTAAATGCAAAGCACTTACAGTATCTGACACAAACCCATCAAGTTCTGTAGTGGCAGCATTACAGTATGTCATAGTTTTGCTTCTCATCAGCAGTTACTGTGAAGCTTGTCAAGGCTGATGGGAATATATTGTAGATGGAGTAAAGCATTGCCAAACCTTTGAGAAACAAATCTGCTTCCTATTGAGAATAGATGAAAAAAGGCTTGAAAACAGCTGTCAATGATAAGTGATCTCTAAGCAACTGGAGAGAGCTTGACCAAATCTTCTAAGAAGAATGGGCAAAAAAGTCACCAATCCACAGTGCAAAGTCAGCTTGGTTTAGTATGACTATCATTATGACAACTACTATGAATACTAAGTAAATTTCTTTGTAACGTTCATCAATTTGTTTGGAGCATACAATATCTATGAAGTCTGGTTATGTTTATAGAAATTACCACTGCTTTTCTGTGGCAGCCCATTATTCTAAACTCCTGGCCTCTTTCACATGACATGCTGCCCTACTACAGGGCACTGACTACTTTAGAATGGATTTGCATACTTAAAGTATGCTTTCACCCTACGAGGTACACACAAATAACTACATTGTAAACACAGTGAGGAAATAGGGGATACCATTCAATAAATTAATTTCGTTGTCATTATTTAATCGATCATTCATTCAGTTAAAAAAAAAAGAATTGTATGGCTTTGGCTTATTAATGTAATCTTTTTTTTAATCTGTGAAAAAGATACTCCTCTTGAACACTTCCATGCTATTGATATTTATTTCTTCCCTTGGCCTTCATAACAACTGAATTACCAAAACCACTTTACCATCAGGAATGTACTCGTCAAGCAAATGTATACCGTTCTCTGAATAAACATTGAAATAATTTGCTTTATTGCCCAGCATTTTCATTACAAGTTGCAAACAGAATGTTAAAATCAATGTACTACAACATTTTCATCTTCCCTAGCTGCAATAGTTCTGAGTGAACATTATTTTCACACTTCACTATCATCTGAGTGAAATCCCATTTATTCCTTCTAGCTGAAGAAATGTGTCAGATTCTTATCACATTGTTTGTGTTGCCCATAACAACGGATTACAGGATGATTGATGAAAATATTTTAGTGATTACAGAGGTGTAAGAGCTACTTAAAGTCCAAGAAGAAAAATGGAAACAAAGGTTAAGAACTAACTTCTGTTAACAATCAAGTCGTAGTTTTAACAAAACATTTTTGCAAGGGGAATTTAGACAAACACCCTCACTTTCACTGATGTATAAGGTTTTAATCAACAGTTGCAGACCTGAATAACCAATTAAACTTCAGTGCTTCTTGATGTCTATAAGGATACCAAAGATGACGTACAGAATATTTTGTATAGCTGAGTGTATAACTACCCCAGCCCTAAATGAAAGAAAAGTCTTCCTAAGCAACCCCCCAAAAAACAAACACATAAATCAATTAAATCCTTAATAAATTTGATGCATTCTGCTTTGATTTAACGCAAAGAGTATAAATATATTTAGTGTGCAGAAATACAGTAATCTTTATATTCCTCACTGCAAAGCAATATTGTCGCCCTGGTTTTGCAATAAAACCATAAAAGATTGAAAACCATAAGATTGAAAAGCCATAATTAGGAAAGTTCAGAGTGCTTACCATATTGAAGGTGCTTCTGTTCCACTGATTTCTAGAAAGTCATATCTGTCTTCAAGCTGGAATTCTGTAAAGACCAATGCAATGGTGTCTCCTGGCTCAGCAAGGATGCTCCAAGTACAGTCAGCGTTGTTCTCATACTCTGACGGGAAGTGAGGACTGGAAATCATCCCACTTGTCCCTCTAAATGTCCCACCACACGCTCCTTCAGCTGATGAGAATAGACACAAGCAATAAGATATTGTTCAGAAGAGGTACAGTAATTGTGTCGTTAATTTCATAATGCAATTGAATTTACAATGCCTATTCTGAATTGATAAAATGCATACTTTTTGAAGTGTAAATTCTTTAAAGTTTTCTGTTTTTTATAGTATAAAATGTGCCAAGTTCAAAGGAAAACTATGAACATATTATCTTGTAAAATGCAAAAGGGTTAGGAAGTTTGTTTTTAATAATTTCCATTGTAAAGAGTGCAATGCTGTATTTTAATGGTAAACGTCTTTTCTATAAACACTAGTTTTCCCACAAGGTCACACTGGATATACAGTAGTTCGATAAGGACTCTTATTATATTTTATATGATCTGTCCTCAAAGGTTTCAATCCAAAACATGAAAGAAATTGATTTTTAATCCATTGCCTTGTGGCTCTGTTTAAAACCTTTTCCCTTTTCTTTCTTTAAAAATGCTTACATCATTTTAAGTTAACTCACAGTACGGTAGTTTTGTCAATATTTCCAATGGATGCAGAATTTTATAACTTTTAAAAATTAAAAAGAAACATTCTTTTGTGGCTTTATTTAACAATGTAGTATATATATATATTTAAAAGGCCACTGTAACTGAAGAATTACTTATAATTATCTTACACAACTTTTTTTGTCAGACTCATAACTTCTGCTCCTACAGTAAAAACAATGTTGCTACCATATCATGACTAAATTCATCATCTTTAGTAGCTGTACATGAGATCTGCTCTCCTGCAGGTTAGAAAACAGAAGTTTGTGATCCCATCTGGTTAAGAACCTGGAAGGGAGACTCCTGGATCATGCTGCCATAGGGTCAAGATGCACAGTTTGCTCTCACATATGATTGTGAGAGATCCATGGTTAAATTAAGTTGTATTAACATTTAGACAGAAGAGTAGAAGACATTACAGGTTATGGATCTATTGTACAGTAGGTAGGCTGGGTTTTTTTACACCAGGATAGTAAAAATAGTAAATGATATATTTTAATTGTACTATAGTTATTATAAATAAGGTGCAGGAACTGTGCTAACAGGTACTTATGTAATGTAGATACGTTCTCAGATGCCAGGCGCTAAAGGGAAACTGACACAGCATCTTTTCTTATATAATGTGGAGACCACTTACTGTACATTACTTGAGAGATAGGTTAGGTTGTTTTACATACTGTAGGTATGCCGGATACATCATTTTAGCTCCTTCTTTAAGTGTAGTTTTCCCTTTGAAGAAAGCTTTTATAAATGCAGTAACATTTCTATGTCAGATTGGAGGAAATGCAATATTGCCCATTAAAAGGAAGTTAAATACAAACTTCTCTGATCGTCTTTTTCATGGCAGGCTGCAAAGCTAAAATGGAACACATGGTGTATCTCTGCCTGCACTTCATAGCAAAGAAAACGAAGTTCCTTAGTGTGCAGTAGCACTGACAGCTGGAAATGTGGAACAATATATTTATTGTGACAGTTTTCCATTATCTGAGATCATAGCTGAGAGACTTTTTCAAACCCTTCAGCACCCAGAAAGTGGAACAAACATGATCGCCAGTCCTTAACCACAAGATTAAAAGTATTTCCAAGCAGCATTTATAAGCATCCATCTTTCTAGTTCAGCTAAATTGAATTGCCTAAAATAAACATGGTGGATGGCTACAATCTGCCCTGACAAAGACTTGAGCAGTAGTCATCACGTTAAAACTGAACAACTGGTCAGAAATACTACACTGGACATGTAGAAAACCTTTGTGTCCTTAGCTCAGATTTAAGCAAACCCAGAGTTTAGAACTTAAGGTTATACTGATTTGGTTGGTACTAGCTAATGGATCCTATCATTAGAATCTCATCTAGTCATTTCATGAAATAATTATCTTTATCAGCTCTAACAACACAGCTGGGCAGCTTTTTCCAGATGTCCACAACCCTGTGAGCAAAAAAAAAAAATGTCTCTGGTGCTCCCATAAAGGGCGCCCATTACAAACACGATTCAGAAAAACACTTTATGTGCAAGTGTATATCCTCAATGTTAAGGCTTCAGGACTTAGCAATCACTGTATATGGCAATCTTAACAAATAAAGACTTTTGTCACAGTAAAACCTGAAATTATTTTCCAGTTACTGTATGTTTGCATGTAAACCAGGCCATCATTAAGTGCAAGCTGAGGAATAAGCAGTAATAGTGTAACATAATGAAGACATGGTTATGTTGCTAAAATGCAGAGTTAAGTTTGTTCTGAGCATCAAGCTAGACTTCTCAAGCTGTTTTCTCATATTGTGCTTGACCACTTAAGTGTCAACTGGAGCATATGGAAACAATGTAGATGGGTATAGGTGCCAGTGGTTTAGAAAATGGGCATTCAAGCTTGTCATATCTGTGGCGTAGGTGTAGAGTTGTCTCACTAATGGGCTTTTAAGTGTTTCTGACTGCCTTGCAATTTTCATTTTTCCAAGTATTAAGAACACCTCTGAAGAAAGACAGTTAAAAGTAAATGGGGTGTAATCTACATATAATTAAGGGTTTACTTCCTAATTTCATGGATTTAAAAGAAAGAAAGAAAGAAAGAAAAAAAATATTTTTGATGTGTATAAGAATCACAGGCTGTTGCTGCATGAAACTGGAACAGTACGTGAAACTGTTTTACCACTATGCAATGTCTTGTATATGCAAATACTGTACTTTTGTTTTTCGAAAGAAAATTTGAAAATGTTTCCTAGATTTGTTTTTCAAAAATATATAGCTTACAGTGAACATTCACACTGTATTGTTAATTCCTTAATTATATTAAAGTAGGTAGCAAAGGAACAAGTAATAGGTTTATTCCATGCTGAAAAAAAGAAGAAAGAGAATACAACGTTTCGGCCGTGGAGCCTTCTTCAGGTGTGAGGGTGCACGGCCGAAACGTTGTGTTCCCTTTCTTCTTTTTTTCAGCATGGAATAAACCTGTTACTTGTTCCCTTGCAGCCTGCGCATGCTGACGCAGCAACCCACTTAAAGTAGGTAGGTAGGTTAGGTTGCCTCTTCAGGCCATTAAGGGGGCAAGGGCCACCATTTTTCTCAACCATCCAACACTGGAGGTGATGGGGTCAGCATCACACTCCAGCTGGCCTGTTACCCCCGGAAATATTAACCCCCAGAACTCACTGGGAAAGCAGGCCGAGTGGAACTGGGAGCTGTCTGGAATGAATTAGAGCTCCATCACCTGCCCCTACCTGGGACTGAACCCAGGACCTTCTGGTCAGGAGCCAGACGCCCTTGCTGTCTGATCTACCACAGCTCCCCCTAATTACATTTACGTATAATAATAATAATAATAAACTTTATTTTATATAGCGCCTTTAAAGGTGGCTTCTCAAAGCGCTTTACAGGATGACAACAACCATAAATAAGAAGACTACAACAATAAATAAGAAAATTTCACAAGACAGGACACAATTATAATTACAACAATACAACAATAACAATAGAGGAGACCGTGGAAGGTGGTATTAAGAAGAGCAGAGGGGTGAAGAATGGAACCAGTTAAGTAAAGGCTTTTCTGAAAAGGAGGGTTTTGAGTCTGGATTTGAAGGAGTTTAGAGAAGGTGACTCTCTGATATCCTTGGGGAGAGAGTTCCAGAGCTTGGGGGCATAACAGGAGAAGGCCCTGTCGCCCATACAATGTAGACGGGCTTGGGGGACAGTAAGGAGGGCAGAATTTGAAGAGCGGAGGTTGCGAGGTGGGGAGTAGGGCGATAATAGTTCAGACAGGTATTGAGGTGCCCAGCCATGCAGAGCCTTATAGGTGAGCATGAGGATTTTAAAGTCTACGCGGAATTTGACAGGAAGCCAGTGCAAGGACTCCAGGATAGGAGTAATGTGAACACTTGTACGTATGCTTATTTAAGTTTAAATATGTGGCAAAGACTACAGTAGAAAGTGCATGCTTCTAGAATCTGTTGCAAAGGAAGATTAATGGAGCATAAATCTCCCCACGTCTCCACCCCTCATTGTTTATATCCTTCTCTATACAGTATAAAGTATTTACCTACATTTCAGGTATATAACCCCTCAGAATAAGAAAGAAATTCACTGATGAATTGATTCCCAGGTCTTTTATAAAAAAAAATCCATTATAGGCTCTGAGAATTCTTTTGTTGGTTGGCTAGTGATAGCTGTTGGCATTATAACATATATAATTACAAAACAGTTCAACCATGTAGCTTATTTATATAATAAATTAAAAACTCATTAAATCCTTGTCGCTGAGCACAAACACGTATATTAACTATATGCCAAAATAATTAAAATCATCTTCTTTTTTCTTTTTTTGAAAGCATAAAGCCATGCATAGGGATTCATTTTCATTGCTAGGTATTTTTTCTAATACCAGTCTTGTTTAAAACTGACATCTGGTTCATCCCTTTTGAATTTACTTTGAATTATGATGCTTATGGATGTGTCTTAAATAAAATAGAGAAGTGCTGTATGAACAATTTCTCAAACCTAGTACAAGCATGAGTTTGCCTCAAAATATAAAACCATGCAGATTTTGGGAAATCTCAGATTTGCAGCATAAATTCATTTCTATACAATCCTGCCATATTGAAATACATGGTACCCAGCAAACAGAGAACCAATTTGGATTTTCTCCAAATGTCTGTATCCTTTTGGCAAACATATACAGTACATACCAACATTTTGTATGAAACAAAACACAATACATAGAGATTGCTGCGTTTGCGTGTTCTGTGTTTTGTACTTGCTGTTGAGCTGCAGAAATATTAATCTTTTGTCAGGGCTGATGAGTTTCATATGGCAGGTTTAAAACTACAAATGCTATTTTAGGATTTATGTTGTGCTATAAATTGAACAATCATATTTTTTTACTTTCGCCAAGTATGTTGAAAGTGTTCTATTATCTCACCTTCCTGCTAGCATTGTTAAGCTTGTTTGCTTTATACACACTAAATGCATTAGTGTCCTTCATTTAAACAGGAATTTGCAAAATATCTCTTATATTGGAAACACTGATTTGTGAGAAAATATTTCTTTCACACCAATGGAATATGACTCATACAAGCAAACAAACAGAATAAAAAACAAATTCTCACAATGCATCAGTATGAATTTGACAAATAAGATAATCCTAACACATCCAGTACATGTACTGTACAATACACATCAGCTTCTTAGTACTTCATTGACCTTCAGTTATTCCCCCTCGAAGACATTTCTTTAAAGTGGAGCACATACAGTACAACCAGAAGTCTGATTCATGCAATTATTGGTACTGTGTTGTGTTGTTGTTTCTTCCTGTACACAGATGACATCAGCTTCACTGGTTTGCCAAGTGTACTCTGTGGCAGATCATTTACTACATGTTAGAAATGACCCTGGCGAAAGCTCTTTATGATTTTGCCAACAAAGAATTGGCAGGTGATTTATTAGAAACAAAAAAACAGTGATGTGATAAGAAAATATATGTGATAATTGATGTAAAGATATGGATGAAATCCTGCCACATATGAATTTACATGGTGCTTTAATATATCATGTATTTATTTTCTAAGTACGTTTATTACCACAGAATGTCACATGAGATTTGGACGGGACCAGAAAAGTGACTTGGTATCTTCAGACTCTATCTAGTAAGTTAATGTGTATTTTAAGGATAAGAAACAATTGAACAATGTGATTTTGCAATCGTTTCAAAGAACCCAAAAAACTGTTATAGCTAGCGATGTATTCCCACATTCAACATATTTTTCATACCTGCTGCAGTCACACACTGTACCAATCTCGTTTCTGCAATGCTCTCAAACCTTGATCTTAGGTAATTTAGGTATTTTTATTATAATGCATAAATGCATTGTTTCCTTTATCAAAAATAAACAAAATAGCTAATACAACTGAGGGACATTTTTGTTTGCATTAGCAACTTGGCATGTGCTTGAAGCTACTATATTGTGTGTATCTGATGTGTTCTTAGACAGACCTCATTGCTTGTTTTTGACCTCAGTAGATGACAGAATTCTTAATATGCTGACTTCATGTGTTCAGTTTCTACAAGCTCACAAGGTCACAGGTGCAGATTATTACTTCCTCTTACAGCTTCTAAACATTTTTCAATCAATTGGGCCAGTCTCTCAATAAAGGATATACAGTATAAAGCATACACAGTATATATAGTAGTATATAAAATTAAATGACAAATAAACACTGAGAAAGAGAAATGATCAATCAAAGATTGTCAAACATTCAATTGTGTTATTAAAAAAACACATTTCCTTCCCTTAAACAAGAATGAACATTATTTCGTGGATCCACTTCCCCAGGATAAGAAACATAGATGGAATAAAGTACCCGATTATTTTTGTTTTATAACTTGTATTTCACCCTGTTGGATTTTTTTAACGGAAGGCAGTTCCCACTCTTCCTGCTTCCTGCTTCACGTGGAATGTGAGGAAGTGCTGTGGAGTTCCAGAGATCCAGAATAATTGTGATTTTCTCACCCACTGGTTTCCCTTTAACATTCCGGAAGAATACAAGCAGAGTTGAAAACAGCCCCAGATTATGACATGAATATTCACTCTTCTCTGTGAAGTCAGTCATTTGAAACCCCAAAACACCACCGATGGAGACATGAGGTTTTCATATACTCTGATTTGAAAGAAAGGCATTTCCAATAGCCCTGTCATTCATCTTACCTCTGCAGAAAGGAACAGGAAAATCCCAAGATGCTCCACTGCCTGGACTCACAATACATGTGAGCACTGCGTGTCCTTCCAAAACATTCCCCGTCACACAGCTGTAACGGATTTTGTCCCCGATATTGTAGCGTGATCCATGCACTACTCCTTTGGGTATCACCCCAGGATTACCACATGTGTGACTTGGCAACACTGTAAAAAAAAACAGAAAATATAAAACATTATACAGTGTTTTTTTTAAGAGCTTCTATTTCAGACATCTGGAGAAATTAAGAGTGGAGGTGGAAAACAAACTTTATACTGACCAATTTATGAATGCGTTGAAGTGCTTATGGACTAAATATGCATTTGTTCTAATGCAGAACGAATATCAAGAGATACGAAACATGTTTGATTGGGTTCTCATGTTGATTACTTTATTATCAAATATTAACAGGATGTTTCTCCATAAAATGAGTGCTCAGTCACTTAATATAGGGAATGATATGGATTGAACCCACAGTGCCAGCGAGGTACAGCAGTGATATAGATATAAGTCATCTGCAGATATTTGGCTTGGCTGTAGTTCAGTTCAGAATGGAAGAATGCTGGCAAGGTTGTCATACAGTATGTGGTACTGGTGTGGACACCATTCTCCCAGTCAATGAAGTGTGAGTGCTCTTGAGCAAGGAGAAAAAGAGATTCCATATTCAGCTAGTTGGTACAACCAAGAAGCATGCACTCTCTTAACACCCTGGCAATTCAAGGCTTAGCAACTGTTTCTAGACTTTCATTACTCTGAGCCTCTGAGAGAGGACTGAAGGCTACCATGCATATCTCCATTACTGTTGTGCTCTGCTGCAGAATGAGTCTCTTTTGATGCTCAGGTTAACACTTACGGTCTCTGTAAGGACAGAAGATCAATAACATAAACAATGATTCTGTAAAAAAGCTTCTAAAGCCCATGAATGACTTAATGAATGGTACAACATACTGTACTATAAAAGCGGGATTTATATGACTAAGAGATCAAAAATGGTTTGATCTAATTAAAAGTAGCTTATACTGTATATACTGTATGCATATCTGCTTAGAGGGTTTGAAGAAAAAAGCAATTTCAATCATTTTAAAGCCTCTTCATCTGAAACCATACACTAAATGACATAATGCAAATACATTTTAACCTCATACCCTGTTCACTCTCCTGTTTTAGCCATGGTATTTGCTCCCAGACATTATCTTTGCATATCTTGGCAGACATAGCTCCTGTATATAGAGGACCTTATGCTCTTCAGATCAGTTCTATCAATTCTTATGCAGTTGTATACAATAGATTAAGATTAGTGGGTAATCTTGCCCAGCAAATACTGTATGTAAACCTATGCATCAGTGTTCACTGGTGTATACAGTAGGTTCACATATTTTCTTAGTGTGAAAAAACAACTAAGTACTGTGGTGTACAGGCATGTAGATTTGTGATTTTGTTACTCCAACTTTACTTCTCTTACATCACTAAAATCAGGAAAATTGGAAATAAAAAAGAAGATTTAACCCATAGTCCACATCTAGAGGTTAGCAATTTTCAAAACACTGAAGGTGATGACTTGGCAGAATTAGCCATTTTTAGGTCTTAGAAAACTTTTCAAACAATATAAACACAAAACTTATACGCCACAACAGTCTCATATTGAGGACATTTTATTGAATATCTGTATATTTCTCTAGGGGCAATAAAAAGAAAGGAAAGACATTTCATACTCGCAAAAAACATTATCCCATGAATTAGTAGAGATGTCGGAGCTGAGAGGAGACAGTTTATCCCTGGACTCAAAAAATATATGTAGGCACAGAGATGATGAGATACACTTTAAAAAGAATTGCTATATAAAAGAAATGAACAAAAATATGCAATTAGAAAAGTAAGAAAGCCATGCTGAAATGTAAACGTTTTGTGTTTCTCGATCAACACATTCCAAGTCTGTATGCACTCTACCAGCTAATCAGTCTTAAATTTTACATCAGTCCCAACCCCCTTTCTAGAGAGTATCTTAAATATCTGAGATAGCTATGATTTAATGACATCTTCAGGTCAATATATACAGCAAGACAGATTTTGAAGCCAGTGGTTTTCCTCTTCTTAGACATTGTATTGTTACACACTATTCAATGTGTACTAATATTCCCTTTATGGCTAATGTATATGGATTAATAATTCAACCTTTTTAAAGTACCACTGCAATTTCTCACCATCTCAAGTAAAACTCTTGTTGTTTTTCACTTTGTTGACATATGTAATTGTTATTAAATGTTTTAAACTAGAGGCCATTCAATCTCAAGCTTTTATTCATCACAACTGCTGCAGAAGACTGTGTTACTTGACTTGTTCAGACTGAACACAATTTGACTGTAAGACCACATTCTATTTCAAAACATCCAATATCAGTAGGTATTTTACTCTTCCATCAATGTCAATAATTGATATTTTTTTAATTTATTTAACTGCACTTTTATCAAGTAAGAACCTTCACAGTGTTTTTTTTTTACTGTTTCTATTCTGTAGGAAGAATGGTACAGTTGTTCTTGTTCCTTGATGAGCCCCGCAACACATACTGTAATAGAATTAACGAGCCAGAAGCTTCTAAAATACCTTCATGCATCTATTCAAAAGGTGTGATGTGAACACAATGAAGTGTCCAAATTACTTTCTTAAAGCAAGGTCTTAATAAAAAGCTCACCCAGAAGAAAGAAAGGCAGGATCATAGCTGCAATGTTTTAAAAGCAATTAATCTGCAAGGAAGCCAAGTAATAGAAAAGGCAAAGGCGGCACAAACCCTAAAAAATGATTGTGAAATCACATCAGAAGATTTTATCTGTAGATGCCAGTCTGTAATAAAAGTTTAACTTTGATGGCAACCTACTGTTGCCTTTTTCTGTAGACCGTTCTGGAGAGTTAAAACAAATAGCAGCAGATGCAAGAACAGCAGAAGACAGTCAGACAGGTGGTAAGTAGTCAGGATCTAAATTTGTTTGAAAGGTGTTAAAACAGCTTGTGTCTACAATTCTCTCATCCATTTTACAGTGATGTGCTAGAGGTCTTGCCAAGTACTGGTAGCTCGGAGACTTCTAAGCCACTTATTGGTGTAATTAGGTAATGTAACTTCCCTCACTCAAATAGGGATGACCTCCTGCCAATAGCTAACCTCAGGATTTAAAGTTTGTACATGTGTAACCTGTGAAGAGGAAATGTAATATAATATAGGTCACCAGTTTATTCCCAAGATGATGACAGACTTAAAAACAATTGTTCTGCATGTAATGACTTCTACAGATTAATTTACACACATTGGGAAGAATTTATGTAGGGACCTATGCTTGTTTTTCTTGATACAAAGGGTATAGGGTTGTATACTGTATGTCTGGATGTACAGTATATTTCCATTAATTTGCATTTTGTAAGAGCAGTTCACTAAGCAATATACTGTATAAAGCATCTCTAATGGAACTCTAACCATTGGTGCTACTGTTATTACTAGAGTTACTAGAGAATAATAAGGCAGCAATGCTAATCATTGTGGCACTGTGGCCCCGTGCCACCTCTGCTGTCTATAATCACCACATAAAAAACAAGACACATACACTCTAATATTTCAAAGAACATATTCAAATCATCCAATTATTATTAGCTTGTCATAGAAAATGATACAATGTTTACAAAACATGACAGACAATCATATAGTGTGTGGAACATCGGATGAACGTTTTCTTATCATAGAAAAGTTTCAATCTGTTCTGGAAGCAAAAGTTTGGGACTTGATAAATAGTGCTGTCGCTTTTTATTACACAAGGGAGAAAAACACTCTTAAACCTGTCAGTGTCTAGGGAACCATCCACTTTTCTCCTCTTGCATCATCAGGTCCACTGAGAGAAATTTCACCAGAGATGTTCTTAATACAAAAATCGATGATGTCTATTCCCTTTAAATAAATAGCTAGTGTTCTTAAGCACTGTCACTTCTGAAGACAAATAATTGACCCCCATATATTCCAAAACATTCGAGAATGAAAGTTTTGTATCGTTTGGCTTCAGAGAATGTACAAAGTAAATGCAATTGGTGAATATATACTGGTATGGTATTGAAAGTAAAGATGAAACTATTCTATATGATGGTTTTTTAATGATAAAGTTGGAATTAATTAAAATTATTTAGTTCTCTTTAATAGCTTAAATACAGTGGCATAGTACAGTACGTCCTGCTTTAGTGCAAGAAGCACTTGTGAAGACCAAGTATGAGTAATATTTTACAAAAGACCAGGATTTATGGCAAACAATTGCTATAGTAGATCTTAATGAAGATCAATAATGTGAAAATGATGAGCATTCATTAAGATTGATGCACTCCTGCAACTTATTTATACTTTATAGCCATTTGTGCGATTGCTTGCATTGCAATGTCAACACTACATCTGCATCTAAAGACTGCTTATAGGTCTTGCTTCATTGCCTCTCACCAATTTGGGAGCTAACTAGCAGAGGAAGTTATTTATATTAAAACAGGAACCTCTACTGTCAAAAATGGAGCACAACAACTGTTTACTAACATTTCCTTACAATGATAAGAAATAGAGACAAAGTAAGATTTTACACAAATAAGAAAAGGTCAATAAAAACTACACCTGTAGCTTATTTTATAACTGATTCTGTAGATATATTATCAACCACATGGTCAATTTCTTTTCCCTGTTTTGTCAGCCTAAGTTGCATGACCAGCTGTATTTCATCAGATGACTGACACCATCTTATAAAACCTAAGTTCTCATTCATGTGATATATAGAAATAATATACATTAGAAGATGTCTATCTTTTTCTGTTGAAATAATCGTTCCCTTGCAAATATCACAGGAGTTGTCTGCATGAAATCAACAAAAGTATTATATATTTCAACCCAGAACAGGCACATAACTAGCTTACAACACAGAACCATTTATCAGTGGGAACTCAAACCATCTGCTCTGTAATGCATCCCCCTTGTTATTAGCTAGAATATTCAATTCAAGTATTTATTGTTTTTCTCTTCAGGAAGAACAGACATGCAGGTCGTCAATATTGAGTTCAGCATTTTCAGTCACAGCTCTGCAGTGTTTCATAAAGTGCAAATTAGTTCAACATCAAATATGCATCTTATATTGTAAGTAATGCATGAAAAAGAGAACAGAAAAATCTCCTCCCTGACACCAGATATTTGTGAGGACGAAGTGCTGATGTCCCTGTGTTTCACCAGTATAGTGTACTTTGAGTCATTTTTAATTTTCTGCAGGCTATGAAGATCCATGCTGCACGATAGGTGGTTGGGTAGCTTTACAATGTGCAAACATTCCTGTTACATTGGTCTACCAGAGGCTTCTGAAAGTCTCCTGGCTTTACTCAGATTGAAACACTTCATAATCAGAAAAGAGAAGCAGGAGCAATATCAACACTTAAGGCAGTTTCCTGTCTAGATATCATACAAAGTAAATTATACAGCCACACAGAGCAGCATCTTACACAGCATACTTGTTCCTTTTTGGTCTACCTACCAACTACCTTGATCTACCAATAAGGGAGTGAAGCACAGCCTTAATGTACTGACAAACACATAGAATTTCAAACATTCCAATTCAATTAATCATCACACAATTATCTGCAGCAGATGAACTACTTGTACTTACCCAGGTGAGCTATTTACGAAGTCTGTGGTGACAACTTTTAGGCAAATCTAGTGGTAGCATCCTCGTCTTTGTGCCAGTAATAGCTGTTAATATTCTGGGTTTAACACCTGCAGTACATACAACAATGTGCTGTATGTACAGTATGTGCACACACCCACACAATACATAGTAACTGCTGGAGTATTACATAGCTGGAGTAATAATCATTAATGTAGTTTTATCTGTTACCATTAGAGTACATTTTACTTTTCTTTGACTGCAAAAGAACAATAAAATCTGCTTTTAATAAGACATCTATTGCCTGACTGTTAAGGAAATGCAAGATTCTGTTAATAACGTCAAATGGTACTGCCGTTAAGCTTGCCTAATGATACACTAACAATGATAATGACTAAAACATTAACAACAATGCTAATAAATACTGAGATGCATTAAAAAAGAAACACTTGCTACTGGTCCCAATTCTCATTTGCTGTGTTTCTCATACCACTCAGAATAGAATCATCTACAAAAAACACACACACACAATTTCTTAAATAGAAATAAAAACATAAAATGTTGCAGAGATGTTCTGGTTGGCAAACTACTGTATGAGGCTTACTAGATTTTGCTATCTCTACTGTACATCCATGCAAAATAAAATAAATGCATGTCAGTTCATGGAGTAATGTGTACTGACAGTTGCTACGGCACATGTGTGATTTTTAGCACTAACTTAACACCCAGCTAGTGAGAGAAAGCATCACTGCATCACAGAATATGCTTGATGCATTAATACTATTGCAAGGATAAAATATATATTTTAAATAAACATACGAGGTATTACTAAACACTTGTGAGAAAAACGAAAAAGTCAAAACTGAACCACATCCTGTATCAGCTTTCTTAAACTGGTCTCTCTACAGTTGAAACAGAGAAAAAAAAAGACTATGTTTTCACTCCCCTGTCAGACTCCGACTGCATTGATCTACTTGTGCATTCAATATCAGCTTCTAACCCTGCGGTGGAGCTATTGCCCCTGGAGGAACATCTCTGTGAAACAGAGACATCTTTTATGGAACAACCTTAATTATTAAGTGCTGATTAAGATTCTGATTGTTTTTTGAAGTGTTCACTAGTGCATTCTTATAATTATTGGACAAGCCCAAAGCTGTAGCTGACTTTGCAGTTTATCTAGCCTCACCAATTCATCTATCCAATATGAGAAAACTGATTCCTCGTTAAAGTCAAGGCAGCTCAGATCCTGTCCTAGAAGTACAAAGTAGTTCAAAGTAGAACTACACCATGGATTGGATGCTAATATAACACAACCAACAAAAATACACAAGAGCTCACTGGGAAAATTCAGAATCCAATTAATTTGGTCAGTATGGCTATCCTGGTGGAAGGAATCTATGCACTTAAACACAACCCATGGAAATGCAGGAAGAACTTGCAAAATCCACTTGGGTGGCATCCAATCAGCATGATACCAAGCACCAAGATGTCAGCATTGCGAATTGCTACACCAACATACCTGCTATCCTTACCTAAGATTAATGCTAATTCCCAAACTACACGGACAAGTTACATATCAATAGTTAGCTTAAGCAGCATGCACGTCTCTCAGAGTCCAGACATTTTGTAGATACAGTATATTCAGTTATAAGATAAACAGAGAGCAATATCTGTTGTCTTTTGAGAAAGTCTGGATTCAAACATAAAATGCCTGGAAACTGCATTATGTTATATGGTCTTAGCTGAAAACCTTTAAACAGTCTAACTTTAAAGGTCCACACACTTGTGAATAAGTTAGTAATTTGTTAATGATAATAGTTTGTTTTTTGTAATGTTAATGCAGATAAAATTGGAACATAGAATGCACTGAAAAAAGGGAAGAAAAAACCTGAAACACCTCTTCAGCACCAGTGATTGATGCTCTTTTACCAGTACATACTGTATGAGAGATCTCAGACCACGATTATATTCTTCATGTGAATGAATGAGAGAAGATTAAAGTCCTTCATGAGATATGGTACACAGAAGAAAAAGCACACCAGTGTCTCATACTGGTCTGTATATAGTACGTATAAACAATAAATTCACATTGGAAAAGGACTGACAAGTGTAAATGTAAAGCTGCACTGTGTGATGAAGATGCATTAAGTTTGAATAGGATATAAGTCAATTTCCCACAGGCCTTGTAACTGCTGAGGCTGCTCATTACTCCTCAGTAACTGAGGCAAGCAGGTTGAGGCTATCTTTACCATCTGTTTAGCACAATATATCATCTGCTTTGTCCAGCTGAGGCCCCATGAGCCGCCCTACCAGTATGAACTCACAGTCGTGGGTCACTTCTGCATTTGTGTTTTCTTCCCAGAGATTGAATGGGCATGGATGCACTACAGTACATCATAGTGTGGCTCACTTGATAAAAACCCTGGTGCAGCGTTTGCAGATGTGATCATTTTAATGTAGATTGGAAAATTAGGTTTATTACAGACCGCCCACTGTTAAGCCTATGGTTAAAAATGTACTTACTTAGCTACACTATTTTCAAGCTATTGTCATTAAAATTGGAATACAGTTTGTTTTGATTCAATGTATTATGCAAGAAATTATAGGTATTGTTTATTTTTTGAACACCTACTGTAGATGGAGTTCTCATTGATTGGTTTAACATTCACCGCTTTTTTACGGACTTTTCACTTCTTGTCCAATATATATCCACTGTATACAGTATATTGGAAATTTCACACTTGAGTACTACAGTACATGTGCTAGAATTGTGCAGGATAAAAAATACTGAAGATGGCAGACATAAAGAGCCTGAAAGTGTATTAAACATAATACCTATGATTTGGGTTCTATTTGGAGACTGGAGTCACTTTAAATAAAGTTTTCCATTGTCTGAGGGATATATTGTACTGTACTTGTTCATCATTATTATTCAAAACCTCCAAAAACGAATGACTTATCGCACAAAGGGGGTAAATAAATAACTTTTGTCCAAATTTTAAGGACAAAATATATATATACTGTATATTTTCAGAGTCCCCAGATAGAATTCCATATTTACTGGTTAAAATTATAAACATAAAAAATGGCATAATTATTTTTACAGTTCCCTTTGTGCAATAAGAGAACCACAAAAGCTTGAAACTATTATATAGGACGTAGTTGTATACATTTTCTGATTGGAATTTTCAACTGTAGATTAAAAGACAAATGCAGATTGAAAGTAATTTTACAGCCAAAGATACAGCTAGATGTCAGAACAAGAACAAGAAAGGGTCTGATAAAGTACATAGATAACATAACTGAAGGCTAAAACACCACATAAACAATAAATCAAAGGTAAGGATCAAGCTCCTGGGATTTTCCAGCCCTTTTCAACAGCTGAGTAAGAATAATCACTACAAACAATAAATTGCTAGAAGAAATGGAACAAATTAATTCCAATGTTTTATCTGTGGTTAATATGTGGAGAGACAAAGAGAACATGGCTTAGGACATCACATAACCAATAACAAGAAGAGTCAGTAAGCCTAAGAATGCATTAGTAACACCAGCTCAGCTTTATACAGTATATTGTCAGGAGGATAGAATGGCAACTTTATATCAGTGCTAACATGAAGACACACTTTGTTTTTCAATGTATAAATGTAGGAGAAATTGGGAAAAAAGGTGCTAAAAAGTACAAACAAGAAACATGCATTATTTTGTAAATTACGATTACGAGATATGTGGAATTTATACATTTGTTTTGGATGACAGCTGACCAATACTTTTGTATATGCCCTTACAAACAAAAGAAAGACACCTACTGCTGCATGTTAGTCATTTTTCTTATGATTTAGGAGTCCAGTCCCCAACATATTTCAAGCCTCAGCTGAATGCTGAACTAATAGCTATGATTTATGGGGTTTATAAAATAATCCCTATACAAGCCTTTGTGTATTTCATGATTATTTTCAATTGGCCTGCTACACCAGTAATGTAAAACTGATATTCCCTATGTGTAATGTTGAGAAAGTGGGGGACTCAGACACAAAGAAAATTACTTTACTAAATTAGCACAAGGCAGCACTTCTGCAAAAAACACACATTACCTCTCAAAGTTAATATGTCTCTTTTCATGTGATGGATATACTGTTTTAATTTTCTATCACAGATAATAATGAAAGATGGATGGCGTTTATTTTCATTTCCTCTCTGCAGAGCTTTATCCATTAAATGGCAAATAATAAATGTTGTAGCCTAGGGCAATGAGATCATAAATGCCAATACTTTATTAATATAACAAGTACAAATTGAAGGTTCAGAAATAATTAGATTGTTAAGATCTCTGCAGTAAACAAACTTACCTTCAAACACATTCTACATAACCATCCATTTTGTTTCTTGTGGATTAATAATAAATAGCTTTCAACCTTGAGTTAAATGACACAATGCACCGGAAAACAGAAGTATGCATTTATTAATCATTAAATCAAATAAACGTTAAAACAAAAATCACAAAATCCAATTTTCATTCATTCCACGACGGAAGATGTTTGCCTTATACACTTGGACCTCTTTTGTGTCCTTTCAAACTCAAACATTTTTGGTCCAAAGGGCTTTGACATTAAATTAACTACTGTACAGTGTACGTTATCACAGTCAGTTTAAAACACATGGTATAGGAGTCTATCCCATGTAAGAAGGTGACCCATGTTTCTGTCCTGAATGCTTACATACTGTAAATTAATTTTCACTTGTGTTCCTTGGCTGCTGTCGGTGAACTACTGTACCTACAGTACATCCAATACCCTGAAATTGTTAAGATCAGGATACGATGACTTTAATACACTGTGAGGAAAATTAAACACCACAGAGTACAACAGGCTAACACAGGAGTTTTACACTAGCCTTTATTAAGATATGGCTGTGTCAGTCTTGCTTGTGTAAATTGTATTGTAATATATAAAAACATATGACAAGGCTACAGATACTGTTCACAGTGCACAGTCTAGAAAAATATATTAGTAATACCAAAACTTCCATACTATGCTGTAGATAACAGTAATGTTTGATTTCATGTCTAGGGATTAAACTGCAGTAATACAAATTAGTTATATAACCCTAGTCAGACTGCACAACCACACACTTTTGAGTATACTGTATAATGTTTTCCACAGACATGTACTAAAAAATAAAAAAGAAGACTACAATCCAGCCAGTCAGAATGAGCGGGAGATACTGCAATAGTTTGCAGTTCGGTGACTTCAGGGTACCGCAGATTTTTCAAAATACTCAGTTGTGGGGCTGCACTACTTTGTAAAACCACCGGGTGCAGCAATGAAAGTTTAAAATTCTAGAACGTGCTGTCACACTTCAGTTACATAACCACCTCATGACAAACAACCTTTTCGAACCCCTCCAATCTGGCTTCCGTCAACTTCACAGCACAGAAACCGCCCTAGTCAAAGTCACCAACGATCTCCTAATAGCTTCTGATTCTGGTTCTCTTTCCATACTCATCCTTCTTGATCTCAGTGCTGCCTTTGACACTGTTGACCATAACATCTTGCTTTCTCGTCTCGAGACTGTGTTTGGAGTCTCTGACACTGCCCTCAAATGGTTTAAGTCTTACCTCACTGATCGCTGTCACTTTGTCTCTCTCAATGGGTACAGGTCTGAAATCGGTCTTGTCAAGTCTGGTGTCCCCCAGGGCTCAATACTGGGCCCCTTGCTCTTCAGCATTTACATGTTCCCACTTGGTCAGCTTTTAAGATCACATGGCCTCAGCTTTCATTTTTACGCTGACGATACTCAAATATACATCCATACCAAACCCGACACTGACGTGGCTGTCTCTATCCTATCTAATTGCATCTCTGACATAAAAATTTGGATGACTCAAAACTTCCTTCATCTTAACTGTGACAAGACTGAAGTCATGCTTATTGGTACCCCCCATCAACTTCGTAAAGCCAGTCCTGTAACCCTGTCTGTAGATGGCTCTGTACTTGAGCTTCAATCAAAATTGAAAAACCTTGGGGTTATATTCGATTCTGGCTTAACATTCGACCCACATGTACAGCATACTGTCAAAACATCTTTTTTTCACCTTAGAAATATCGCAAGACTACGCCCTATGCTATCATTAACTGTGGCTGAAAAGCTGATCAACATATTTGTATTCTCTCGAATTGACTACTGCAATGCTCTGCTCCCTGGTGTATCTAAATCTACTCTGAACAAGCTGCAGTATGTCCAAAATTCAGCAGCCAGAATTCTGACCAGGTCTAGTACAAGTGTTCACATTACTCCTATCCTGGAGTCCTTGCACTGGCTTCCGGTCAAATTCCGCGTAGACTTTAAAATCCTCATGCTCACCTACAAGGCTTTACATGGCTTGGCACCTCAATACCTGTCTGAACTTTTATCGCCCTACTCCCCACCTCGCAACCTCCGCTCTTCAAATTCTGCCCTCCTTACTGTCCCCCAAGCCCGTCTACATTGTATGGGCGACAGGGCCTTCTCCTGCTATGCCCCCAAGCTCTGGAACTCTTTACCCAAGGATATTAGAGAGTCACCTTCTCTAAACTCCTTCAAATCCAGACTCAAAACTTTCTTCTTCAGTAAAGCCTTTACTTAACTGGTTCCATTCTTCACCCCTCTGCTCTTCTTAATACCATCTTCCACGGTCTCCTCTATTGTTATTGTTGTATTGTTGTAATTATAATTATGTCCTGTCTTGTGAAATTTTCTTATTTATTGTTGTAGTCTTCTTATTTATTGTTATTGTCATCCTGTAAAGCGCTTTGAGAAGCCACCTTTAAAGGCGCTATATAAAATAAAGTTTATTATTATTATTATTATTATTATTATTATTATTATTATTATTATTATTATTAAAGTGGCATGTGGAGCATTTTGGCTGTTGCCAGCAGACGCCTGGTTTTGAATCCCGGTCATTGCTGAGGGACAATCTTTTTCCAATTATAGAATTTGAGTTGTATACTGTTAAGACTTGTATTGATTTTAAGCTGTGTATTACAGCATGTTAAATACTGCACTAATTAAAAAGTAGATATATTTTATAAAAGCAAGATTGCTCAGTTGGATATATGAAAAATAGTTTATTATTATACTGCAGCTTGCGAACGTGATGTGCCTCTTTCAGGTTTACATCCACATAGAAAAATCCAAAGGCAAAGTTTGGTAATGGAAAATAAAAACAGTAGTATAACGTAATATATAGTAATACTGAGATTCCAAACTGTGTTTTGGCATAAGCATTGCTGCTACAGTATATATACCTAAAAAGGTTAGTAGTTTAGGGATGACAGAGTTTCAAACATGTAGTTCAAGTTTAATGTTATAACAGTTTTCAACTGCTATAGAAATGTAAGAAGTTAAATGATATGCGACCACTGTGTTAAAATAAACTGAGTGTGACATCAGCTTCTAAATTGTATATAAAACAGTCTAGTGGAATGGAAACAAAATTATACTACATTGCTATATAAATGTAAATACAAACTCAAAGTAATATTTCATGTGCAAATGCTTAAAATACTATATTTATAATTTACACTAGAGAATGTTCATGACTGTAAGCTTTACTGTGTGAGAAATTGAGAAACTGGGATGATGAAATCATGCCTTGCTGTCACATACACCTTTTAGGAAAGAATAACTTAAAAGTATCTTTCAATAATAATCAAATTAAGCAGAACAGTGAATTAATGAGACATTTATCTGTTGAGGATGTGATTCAGCTTTACTCAGTCCAATACTTAATGACATTTTTCATATTTGATTGACAAATACTGGGATACTGTTGTGAGTTTCCCAATCTATTAGAGTTAGTTTCCTCAAATGGTAATCTAGTGCTACAGATGACGCAGAAAACACATTGTCCAGGGGACATTCTTGTCTGGACATTTAATTCAATTCCATGTTCTATTGACATTTCAGATTAAATACAAAAAAGAACAGTATATTCAGATTCAAACAGAAGCCCAAATCATAACTCAAGTAAGATATTACAAAAGCATACCCTGGAGATAAGCAATCATTCAGAAAGAAAAGTTTATTTTGGCTATGTTGAATATTTTAGATATTTTATTTATGTAGCCTTTATATTTTTAGATTTGAGGTGGATGAAAAAGCAACAGGAAACATATACTGTAATTCTCGGCTACTAAAGAAAATGTGACAACTATTGTACAGTTCTATAACATCCTGTAATTTTAACTAGCACATATTATTGTATCATATTATTTCCCTATGAGGTCAAGGTGCAAGAAAATGACAGCTTTGTTTGATTTACAAGGGGCTAAAAAGCGGTTTCTTACATTAGTCCAAAATCACTTCAATGATGAAAGAAACGGAACTACTTGAACTCTTCTTAACAAAATCCTCTGAAACATCTGATTCACATGGAATTAAAAGGGCAAGTGTGTTTGTGTCTTTGACTGTGTGTCTACCCTGCAATGGACTGGAATCCAACCCACAGTGTATCCTGCCTTGAGCCTGCTGTTTGCAGGGATAGGATCTGGCTTCCTTGTGAAGTTCACCTGAAAGAAGCTGTTGGAAAATTCATATTGAACAAACTTTCACCTAACCAGCAAACAGTATGCCACCTGCATACACCACATTGACTACCTCTGAATATTTGCTCTCATTATAGAAGACGCCCTTCATGTAGAAAAAAGCTTGGATATGACATGTTTAACTGAAACATGACATTGTGAAAATTACTGTACATTCTAATGATACGTCCAAAAGCTCTGGCTGGTTTCAGATTTTAGGAAACTCCTGTGCTACTGGATAGTGGATTGGCAGTGGATTATCTACTTATGTATTGTTCTCTTATACATGTAAAAATGCCCTCTTTTTTCTTCAGCATGACCCATCATTTTTATTAACTGCATTTATTTATTGATCTCCAAAATCTTAGTTAACTGATGTTCATGTTCATTTTTGGAACCTAATTTTTGAATGTTTTAATACTCATATATACTCCTGTATAGTGGATGTAGAACTATTGAATATTTTATATTGCCTGGGCCAAACAGCATTTTAATGTCCTTACCCATTTCATGGCTTTGCGTTCTGGTAAATACACTCAAATTACATTTGAGGTGGCTGCTACCAATCTCCTATTGCACTCTGTTAACCTCAGATACTGTATCAGATCTTCACCTTCAGAAACATGAAATCCATTAATTTAGAGGGAATTTCTGAGCCAATTTTCCAATCATGTCTTTACTAACATGATTCATTATCGTTTGATGATTTGACTGGGTTGTACAATATCATATTGACAGAAATGTTAAACTGTGGAATGCATGAAGACATGCTGAATATAGTGCTTCCAGAACTCTCCATGCTATAATGATGAAGCATACCAGGATAATCAACTGGAACTAGAATGGAAATTGACTAGATTGACAATTTTCAACAAGTCAGAAAGCAACATCAGTTGAGATACTGTATAGGACATTTTATGGAATGCCGTAAATGTGTATAACTCTAATGTAAACGATCCTTTGAGGTTTATGACAGGAAATACTTTGTGTCATCTATTTACAGTACATGTTTTTGGTCATACCACTGAAACAATGACTAAAATGTGTAATTACATTTTTAGAATAATATTTCGGCATATTTCTGTTTTGCAAATTGAGGCAATGTGTTTGGCACCCTGTAAAAATCTGCCCTTTTCAGAAGAACACGTCAAACAAGTCACTTCACCTGAGGTACTATATTCCGTTTTTAAAATGAATCCATCCATCCATCTTCTGTACACTTTATCAATACAGGGTCATGGGGGAGCCAAGCATCAGGAGCAAAATGGGAGGCACCCTGGACTGTATACCACATGCACACACAATATCTCTTTGGACTGTGGGAAGACTGGGGAGGAACCCCACAAAAACATGGGTAGTACTGTATATATAAACTCCACACACATTGATCCCAGGGCTCCAACACTACGAGGCAGATTTGCTAAACACTGTTCCACTGTGCCACCCTTAAAATGAACCTTGACAGTTAATGCTTTGATTCCTCTCCTACAGTACATCATATACAGTATTTACAGTATATACATTTTGTAGCTATCACTCTTTTCTCTTTTTTATTTTATTTTCCATACTTATTTCTTTGCAGTGTTCCAAGTTTCTTGCATCCTGGTTTAAAACTCTTAAATTCTAGTGTCATGCCAACATTATGGCCAACCTTAGACTAAATAAACTCCCAGATGACCCAGGCAGCTATTGAGTGATCAGTTTCCACTTAGTTGGGTTCATGCTTATGGAAGGGCTTCTCTGCAATTGAGTTTGAACTCATTTGTTGACCTTCATCTTCCTGAAAACCAGACTGCTTTAACGTTGAACAGGTTTCTCCCTTCACAAGCAACACCGAGGCTGTTTTTGAGGAAGAAAAAATTTGCTCATCAACCATCTTCAGTATATGACACAATTTGGCACCGTGACCTTACCTTGAAATGTCTCCATAAAATACCTAATACAAAAATGGTATACTTCTTCTAAGAACTCATCTCTAATCGTAGTCTCATCCTGCACATTGATAAAGATAAATCCAAGAGACGATCATTAAAGAATGGCATATCTCAGGAATCAGTCCTTGAACCCCTCCTCTTCAATAGCTGCCTCCTACCTCTTCCAACGAATACATCTACACAGATGTTATTACCCTGATGATAACAAATAAAGATTTCAAGAACCTTGATCAGACCCTGTCCTCTGACCTTAATGTAATGAAATTAATACACCTGGAAATAGAGACTCAGATTGAACATCACAAAGATTATTTATTTATTTAGTATCAATATTTGGAAAATTAATATTTTCCATTTTATAGACATACAAGCAGTCAGCTAAATAAGACCTGTGGCTTTAAATTCCTTAACTGCAACTGCCATATAAAGAATATGGATATCATTATAGATGATTCCCTCAATTTTAACACACACCTAACAGGTAAATCACAAGCTCAACAATTAGCTAGGCTAAGATGGGCACCTGCTTCAATGCATTTGCACATCCTATCTTCCTTTTGCATATTCTGTTTCCAATACAGCACCCCAGTCTGGCGCAGAACAGCCTATACCTGTATGCTCTTCATAACAGCATGTAGTACGTACCTGTCTGTATTCAGTACCAATTCAACAACTTTCATCATAAGCAGCAATGCCTCTGCCTCCTACAACACATTATACTGAGGCTGATCCGCTAGGAACCCCAGAATAAACAATATCTTCAGTTTCAAAACCCTCTTATCGGTCATCTGCATCATCTGAGAGTCTCTGGGAGGAATAGTGGGATTTTCAGGTTTGCAGAAACATGCCAGCAGAGGCTCTCCTGGGTCCATCTTAGTCGCCTAGTGAGCATTACTGAGCATGACTGCTTCCACGCCAGTATGTTTTAGATGTCCCTGTACCTTACAAACACTTCTAGCACTGAATGGCACCACAACATTGCTACAGAGAGCACTAACCTCTGATGAGCCGACAATTTCCTAGGCCTTGAAAATCCCACTAGAGCTTGACTGTATTTTTTCCCATCTGAAAAATAGTTTTGGTGTTCCAGTCATACAAATTATTATTGAACTGTGTTTAAAAAAAGGCAAAAAAGGCAAAAAGTAATCCCTGAGATCCATGAGAAATCAACATTCACGGTGACTTCACATTTAAGTTGTAGGACCCATCTGCTACTTGAACAGATGTCTTGGAAATGTCAGAACATGGTTTAGTCAGGACGGGAACCATGGCAGCATTTTTCTAAAACAAACTTATTTGACTAATTTAGTTGTCTGAAGCTTTTAGCCAAAACACTTGTGTCCATTTGTACAGCCTGGTATTTTTTAATGAGGCAATCTGGGTGAACTATGTACTCAAGGGTGTAGCAGGAGGACCACTCCTAGGATTTAAACCCACAATCTTCTTGTTACAAGTCAAGGGTCCTTATCACATTTACATGGTAGCCTTTAAGATAATCTATTTACAGTAACAAAAAGTAAATAATACAAGGTACATTCCTTGAAACCGTGTGAAATAATGTTAGAAATTGTGGCACAAGCTGGGATCAAGACAAAGGCATGTCTTTCATGCCCATCACACAAGTGATGACTGGAAAGAATAGATTATTTTTCTTTAACTCTGAAAAGACAATTTCAGCTAAGATGAGGGACAAGCTATTTGAGAGTACCTCTAAGGAATGCAATGCAGTTGAGATTATTCATTGCATCAATTCATTGTTTGAAAATATCTGAGTAGGGCAAAAAATAAACATTATCTTTTGCTTCTACTTGCATCGGTCTATTTAAGAGTGTAGCATTACAGTACATATAGTAGTCTTACCAAAAGTAGAGAGTATTCACTCAGTATTCAATAAATCACAAAAATGCACCAAAATATTTATGAAACCTGAACAAACCAGAAAAAAATTCAATTTGCTATGGGTGGACATGTTATAAGAAGGATGGCTGTTAAATACCCAGCCTTTTTTTATTATGATATCTTGGCTTGTTTTTAAGAAGTAGCCAAATTAGATTTTCAACTACTTTTTAGAAAGTTGCTCAGAATAATTAAATGATCTATAATGAAAACAAAATACTGAATAAACCTGACTTTATCCAATCCAACATCAAGATTGAATCTCTTGTGATTCCATACAATCCTCTATGGTTCTTAAGATGTTGAGATGGTTAACAATTCAATTCTTGACAGTGTCACAGTTTCTGGAATTCTGCAAGTTGGAACAGAGATAGGAGTTCTTTGATTGCCATATAACTTCCTATCTCCCGTATGATATGAAACCCATCTACATTGTCATGCATGGCATGGGATTTGGTTCTTGCCCTGTTTACATATAGGTTAACTGTTCTGTGTTGACCAAGCATGATCTCCAGTGGTAGCAGCATTACCTTAAGGAATCCTGTTGCTCTCCACAATAAGGAATAAGTAGTCAGCATTGATAAGATCTGTGAAACGGTCATCTCTAACTGTGGCCTCCACAAAACCTTTAAGAATGGAGGAGGAAGCCCATTGTCAAAGAAATAATGGAATAAAGAACACATTTGTGTGCACTGAACGAACTATAAAATAAAATTTTCCATTAGACCCACTAATAAAACTACTGTCATGGTTGAGACAGATTCTTTTTTTTTTCAGTGAACTGGACTAACAAACTTTTATGTTGAATGGATTTAATTCCCATGTCTTCATTTTTTATCATATTTTCAATCTCTGTATAAATATTTGAATCTGTAATCATGCCGTTCTTCCCTCTTGATCACTTCACATTAGTATGTTGTAATTTAGTTGTTGAACTCTTTAATCACCAACCCTGGATCAACTACCTTGAGCTACTTAAGACTCATTTGTAGATTTGGCTCTAAATAAACTGCACTTGGGAATAATTAGCTGCCACAGGCTTTATCCACTTTAAAAGCAGGAACTGCATCAAGATTCAGAGCAATGAGAGGACAGCTGAGTGGAGATATGCACAAAGAAAAACGGCAATGACTCTAAATGTGTAGCACTGGTCAAGTAAAATAGTTTATGCACTAACAGAATACTTTTGGAACCTTAGTGCAGCTTTTAAACCACAGCTGTCACCAAAGGAGAGATGGACAAGTTGATTGTGGACCAGTGTGCTGCACAAAACCTTGATGAAGCTGTCAGCTGGGGTTAGCTTTGAGTGATCCCTCTATACCTACACACAAATGAGGATTTTGATTCTTTCCACGTGCTCTGTACTGTGCTGTGGAATTGAATGGGGTATGTCACTGAGCCGTCTGAGTGTTGCTACAATTAGTAAAGAGAACTTGACAGTGTTCACTACAAGTATACTCCTGCCTTGGTGATATTTTTATGTTGTGGATGAAGTCTCTTACTGTACATAAAAGTCCAAATAGAAGGTGGATTATAAGCCCAGAAACCTTTGAGGTTTGCTGTCAGTATCCTCAAATATGATCTCCCATTATTAAACCATTTTTCTTTACAAACACAAGTCTTTTTATGTGAAAATGTGTACATTTTATTTAGAAGAAGATAGCTACGCAATCAAATACCGAACGTCCTCTGGTATTTTGTAAATGTTATAGTGATAACATATCCTAAAAATGAAACTTGGCATTTTATCTGGTAATAGTACAGTGGTATTATATCTGATGTAATATTCCTGATAAAACATCTACAGTATATGTGAGAATACAATCCTAGCATATATTATGTGTTAACTGCCTGGTCTTGTAACTATTCTGTTGGTTATTATTATTTGTTAAGGAAGTGGAAAATACTCCTCTGTGTCATAGGAGAGCCACAGAAAGATCTTCTCAATCACTCTTTTAAAAACATTGTGCCTCATAAAACAACATAAAATTATTCATTGTCATGATAACTAAAGTGCGATATCAATACATTCATTTCTGAGCTTGTATAAATTGTCTTGATGCTACCTTCACAGGTGAGATGCTGTGCAGTGCAGTTTGCTTGTCTTACATAACCTCCATAACTAAAAAAAGAGATATCTGTATCCCCAGACTATTGGTTTATCTTGTACGTAGAGTATGCGTAACATTTTGTTAGATCAATTATTTTAAAAATATAATATGTGAGAATCAAAAATAAGCAATATTAAACCACATTCCTCTGCCTCATTCTTCTAATGTTATATTAAGATCACACACATGTTGAGTTTTAATGTGCATTTAAATAAAAATAGACATAAAATTCCCAGATGGGAAGCAGAGATGGATCTGATGTAAAAAAAAGAAACGCCTGCTATTTACTTGTAAGAGTCGTAGAATGTGGCTTAGTCTGAATCTGCAGAGGTATTCAGTGGAAAAATAAAAAAGAATGAAGGAACTGTAACCAAATCGTACGTGAGTATAATGTGAAAAAATCTAATATGAGTGTCTTTCTGAACATAACATACAGAGATCTGTGTAAGTTTGATGTTTAGAAAAATTCATATTTCATAGTTCAATATTTCAGGTTAAGCAAAATAAAACTACTACTACTACATTTTATCTGATCTTTTTTTAATTATCTATAGAAAAGATAAATTAGCACTAGCATTGCAGGGGTGTAACTGGTTTGCCTGCAACTCTATCATAATATTTTCAGATTTTTAGAGTTTTCAGAGCTTTTCAGAGTTTAGTTAGGAGCCGATGGATTAAACAGATGCTACAGTAAAATATTGATGTTCACTGCATCCTTCACCATTTTAATACAAGTAATACAAGTAACTCAAAGTATATTGCAATTATTATCATGTAGTGATTCTGTCAGTGTTGAGAAATAATACTTGCATAGACTTTTAAGCAGTACTGTAAGCAAACAGCACCTGTGCTAAATGGAACTTGAAGAAGTACTAATTGATAGAACAACAATATTATATGATACAAAAACAACCTGACTCAAATATGACCATGATAGTGTGAACCCTCTCTTACTTATCATTGAAAAACATTTACTTTAAAATAATATTTAATACTTACTTAGGCCTTATGAATGAATATAAATATGAAAATATTCAATATGAAATTAATATGAAAGTTTAGCCTTGCACATTTACCATGTACAGTACCTGTCACACTTTTATTGCAGTTTTACAAAGGGTCCCCTATGATTTTGACATGTCTTCAATGTGCTTTATCTGATTGAATGTAATATATAAGAGCACAATGATGTCTAGTGTAGTATAACAACATAAATGCACAACATAAATGCACAGCAAAACAACAACACTGAGACTACATTTACTGTACATTTGAAAATCCTATTCCAGCTCCTGTACATAATCACCCCTCAAACTGAAATCTAAAGCCAACACCAAGAGCAGAAAACTGAGTTAACATTTATGATTAATAAGGGAGATAATAATTAAACTGCCCCCTGTCATATACTCATTGACACACTTTCAGTAACGCTCTCCACCCAATCAGTGATGACAATTATGCTTCCAGTTTTACACCCCAGTAGCATTGCATCTTCATTATCATTATTGCCCTTAAGATACTAAACAAGTAAAACTGAACATCATCTATTTTCTAATCTGAAAGATGAATGTGTGTCTAGATGCCTAAGGAAGCGAGCAGAAAGTTTAAAAATCTTAGTATTTAACAGCAACAAGCTCTCAGTATCTGAGGTAAAGTGAGATCATATTTGGTATCTGTGTATCTCTAACCTTAACTTCAAAAGAGATTAATGGACCCCAGAAGGCACTTCCACTTTTAAACTCTTTGATACCCCTAACAGTCAATTTATCAGTAATGTTATTTTATCATTTCTAGAAATGTGTGGGGGTCATAGCAAAATGGGAATGATGGTTAACACTGTGTAGACCAACAGACTTCATCAGGTATTCATATTCAATAATACCATAAGTGGTACAGCCTACAGTACTGATTATCTAGAGATTAAATACTTTGCAGAATTCTAAATGATTTATGTTCTAATGTTAGCAATTTTTTAAATCAATATCTTTCATTAGTTATGAAAGGTTAAAAGCTAATGTAACATGACACACAACTTGTTATAAATGTGTTTTAAGTAAATCTTACATGACATCTTCTTACTGTTCTAAATATAAAAAAAATAAAAATGGTGCATTCTTAATTAATATACTACATACAGTATGGCATTATCATCATATCATATCACCTCCTTTAAAATACATATCTTAGGAATAATATTCAATGTATCATTGCAGATTATTTTTTCAATGAACTGTACAGTACATGAAATAAACAATTTCACTTTCCTGCATCATCCATCAAAATGCATATACTGTAAAACAAAACAGTCACATAAATGGAAAGACAAATATAATAACCATTTTCAAAAAGATTTATTGTTTCCTTGAAGCTTATTAGTCACTATATATTAGACCATTTCTGAAAATTGTCACTCAGTGTTGGCCTTTAGTTGGTCTTTCCGAATAAAATGATCACAATCCTATCTTTAGCATTCTTGACAAAAACACAGGATCAATAATATTATGTAGCTCAAGGGTCATGAGTAGCCCAGGCTTCTGAAGGTCAATGCCTTTTTTATATGAAGCTAATTGTGCTTTATTGAATTATGGTCTTTGTTGCATTGATGCTTACCCTACGTCAGGGCTAGGAATGTTTTAGAGAAAAAATTCACTCAAGCACTGAGGAAATTTTGACAAAACAATAAAACAACACTACAAGCACATGTAGACAAAATAACTGAACTACTGAAGGTGCCGTTTGGAGGCAATAACTGAACCACTCTGGGCCTCAATGCTTGAAATTCTACAGGGTTTCTGTGACCTTTTAAATTGTCAAAAGATAAAACCTGTGGACAAGGCTTAAATTAATCCAGATAACCCTTAATTGGATAAATTGAACAGTTCGTTCAGGTGTAAAGCTATTTAGAACTTAAGGAGAAGCAGAACACCTGCTGGATTTTCAGACTTCAAGGACGAGTATTTTTGTCAATACACACTTGCGACTAAGATGCCACAGGCAGAAGTACACAATATGCCAAGTGCTGCCCGAGCTTTGTGGATTTGAGTGAGCTGTAGAATCCATCAGCTTGCCTGGTGACATTTTCAGTGGTATTGGTGAGAGCTGTATCAGTCCTCCATTTAATGTTAACTGTGCTGTAAGCACTATAGGACTCACAATGTACCGTATGTACAGTATATTCTTCTGCAGTGGTAAGGTGAGTGATAGGGGAGAGCCAGCATACTGTACGTACAGTATTTAATGTTTTAACTGATTATTCCAAAAACTGTGTGGGTGATAAAGAAAAAAATATGTTTTAAAAAATAATTTAAAAATAATATCAGATACAGTATTCAGTTTTTATACTAGATTTTATTGACAGAAAAAGTATAGTTGTGAACCCTGACTTAATGGCTAACTGGATATCCAAAGAAAAGCCACTGCTGCTAAGTATATACTGTAACTAATCTGATAAGTTTGAGTTTTTTACTGAACAATAACTTCCAATCTTTTCTTAGAATATTTTTGTATTTTATTCTTGCCCTCTCACCACCATTTTACTATGATTTGCTACTAATGATGATATCTTTTGTAAATTAAATCTTGTTTTGAAAAACAGTAAAGAAAGCTATGCCCTTGTAAAAGACAGGTACAGTAAGTGCTATAGCAGCTCATTACAGGGATACAGTGGTTACTGTATACTGTCATGCCTAGAGCCTTAGAAGGTGAGAGTGATGGAGAGTTGACACTACCCTATAGTCCTATACTCTTCAACTAGATGCTGCATCACTGTGCAAGGGCCAAGCTAATGTCTCTGACATCTTCAGTAGCTCTGACTCATTAACTCAGTTAAGACAGTAGAAGGTTACTAACAAAAAGACATGGTGAGGTCTATATAGATCTTTGTTCTCCAGTTTCAGTCCTGGAAGTGAAGTATTGTATGAGAATACAAATATAGGTACTTTTAGTACATTTTTATATACGAATTCTCTCTTGTAGGAACAGGTGCTAATTTAAGGGTGACAAGCTATGGAAGAGATGGGTGAAATGCTATAAATTATCAACACACTGCTCCAGGTAACCTAAGAGTTCTGAGCTTAAGGAACCTTATTATATCACCATATATTATGGTGAAAATAGCAGAAAACTATTTATAGTTTTGGTAATAGTGTTCTAGGATTCATCTGCTACACTTTGAGTACAGTATAAACACAAATACATGTTTATAATCAGTGATTTTAAAATCCATACTGTGGATTGGCTAACATTCTGTTATAGTAAACTTTAAGATTTGTGTGCTGCATGTAATCGCAACAGAACAGTCTGGAAAGACCTTCTGATTTGACACCTTGTCATTCTTTAAACTGAATGATAAAGGGAGTGTGTCATCTGAGTCATTGGCAAACCACAAATTTATGACATTTCATTCCATCAAAACAACATGGAACTTATTTCATAAATCTTGTTTGACCAATTATTTGCTGCACATTTATTACATTAAAGAACATTCCTAATGATGTCAGCAGCAACAACAAAAATGGTCATTCTGCTTCTGAAACATCACTCAGCAGATGCAAGTTTATCTGATGAAGATTACAAACTGAAAATATCAACATTTGTAACTTGGTCTTTAGAAGATTGTTTTTAAAGTTACGATTATTTTAAAGAGTATTTTGTAATGTTGCTGCAGTTAAAATATATTGTCATGTAGTGTTTTAATAAAGCTTGTTCTTAAAAAAGAAAGGTTTTTTTTCCGATATTACATTATTGTCATTCATGCAGTATTCCAAAAGATACATTTCTGTTAACTGCAAAAGCAAGATTTTCTAGAAAACGATCATGTTTATCTGATATTCAAATATCAGGGAAATACAGAAAAAACCTGTTAACAAATGTAAAAAGCTGCTTTCAGTAAAAAAAAAAACTTTACTCTTTTGCATAGTTTTCCTTGTTCTATCTTTGCTTTCAGAATGTTTACATCTTGAAACCAGGTAAAGAAAACTAGTTTAAGTCAATAAATTACAGATTACAATTATAACTTCATTAGCCCTTATGATTACAAGCAGAGAGAACCTTTTGTTATTTGTCATCTGACATAATCATGTTGTGCAGTGATATGTGCTAAGAGGCTCAAAGGAATGATTCGAAAACAGGCAAGAAAGTTCCACAAGGCAATGAATATTTATCACTTTTTAATATTTGCAAACTTAATACTCTATGTTCTTCACTAATAACCTGTAATTCTTTTTAATTCCAAAAGACATGGTAATCTGTTATTTGCAGCTTGTGCTGGAGGAATCTATATTGATGATTTGATGTTCTGCAGAAATGTTAAAAGAATATGATCCTTAAGGGGTCCATCTATCAAACTGATATTCTTGCTTTTCAGGCCCCTATAGTCATGCCCTTTTAAAAATGACTTAAATCTTTGGAACCACCATATAAACCATCTCAGACTTCACACAATGTAATCTAGATAAAATATGGTTCTGATGTAACTGCATGTAGTGTACTGTGGTAATGGTTAGGCCACGATTTGATTTAAAACTGAACACATGTGCCATTTCAAAAGCAGCACTCGATAGTGTATTTGAAAAAAGCTTGTCCCTTGTACCCCGCTTCAAATTGTTAGATTCAAATATATGGAAGTTTTAATCTGGGTTTTACTTCTGTAAGGGATTCATAAATAGAAATGAAGTAAATTGTTAAGCAAATGGCACCACACTGCACAGCACTGTTTAAAAAGAGCATTTTCTTTCAAATATATCATTTGTTTTTCAGGAAACATAATTAAGTATAGTCAACATTTCTTCAACATCTATATAGTATATTAAAATATATTAGATATGTGAAAATCTAAACTTTACAGCATTGCTGTCATATGATCTTTGTTTAAAACAAGGTTGTTTGTCAGCACAGAATGATTAGTTAGCTGTGTAAAATGTTTTAGGACTCAGTTTAAGATATTTGCCTCACCTTAGACAGTGATTACATGCTATATCTAATGTTTCAGTCTTCCCAAGGGGATAGTGCTTTAGAAGGTGATCAATATCTGTACCACTTTTAAACTGTGAGATAGCACCTGCTGAATTGTAATTACGAGCAGAAATCCTATTGAATTGCAAGAATAACATACAATTTAGCTGAATGTCTGTTGTGAAAGTACTGAAGGCTAGCTCAGTGAAGCAATCCATCATTTGTGTCAAACATGACAGTGCAATCATGCAGCAAACCACAGTCAATGTCAGATGTTACTGATAAAACTAGTGTGGCAATTCACCAGTGAAGCATGTGACTGTATTTCCACCTTCAATGACATTTGACTTTGATTTTGGAATGATGAATATTTGCTTTTTCTTAGGGCAAATAAAGGTTAATCGACAGAAGTGAATCTGGAAATAATGTTAGATGTACAGTATATTAGAAGACTTTTGATCATATCACATTTGAGCTGTGATATGGGAACATCAGGGGAAACATCAGGGGAAAAAAAGTTAAAATTTAGTGAGTTCTAAGGGTGTCAATTTAATCTACTGTGGGAGAGGTATTTGATCAATAATCAGATGTTCACTTTACTAGTGTGCAGGTAGAATATGTGTGTGAACTGAGAAACAAGCACTTTTAATCGCTGTTAACGAGACACAAAGGTGTTCATTGTCACAAGGTGTACAGTATATGTTTGGTAACATAATTTGTGCACTGTCAGTCCTTCACAGTGCACAAACAAACACTAGCACGCACACACTCACACCAGGGCCAAATCTGTCCGGAAGCCAATTAACGTACCAGGATGTCTTCAGACTGTGAGAAGAAACCGAAGCAAGAGGACATCCGAGCAAACACAGGAAGAACATGTAAAGCAGAGAGCACCCCGGGCCCAGAATTGGTCCCAGAACCCCAATGCTGCAAGGTAAAGTAGCAATGCCACCCACTGAGCCCCCATGCTGCTCTGCATACTACTTACTGTACAGTATGAGAACCCTTTTCTTTATCGCTCACCTAATCCTGTTACAATTTATAGGCAGTATACTGCTTATATTTTGTTTACTTTATTTCCTGAGCACAGGTATTGAGCTCTTTTATATTTTAATATACTGTAAGATGTTATACAAAACATTAAAAAACTATGATTTTTAAAGCACAGCAACTTACCGGATTTCTGTAAAAAGTAAAAAGTTAGATGACTGCTGGGGGGAAAATCCCTGAATATAACGCCAAACTAGCTGAAGTCACTGTGTTAGGATTGGATGCAGCTGACTGGAAGATGCTCCTGAGTTAAAAGTCCTACCAGTCAGAGCTGTGTCTTCTGTCTGGCACATGAGGTACGCTGTTCATGCTTCAGGCGTGCACAGCGCACAGAGGGTATCTTGAAAATGCATTCTCTAGGGGACACATTTCAAATTGGTAGGTGTAAAAGGGGCAGATAATCAGTAACTCTATAAAAATACAAAAGAAAGACCTTCTTCAAAAAAAGCTAAACACTTTCTAAGGGAAAGTAAATGAAAGCAAGAACCTTGTACAGCAGTGTCAGAGTTATGATAGTCTTAACAAACGATGCTTTTGCCATGGCATTAATCATCTACACCTGAGTGACTATCATGGCAGTCTATTACACCACTTGGTGAATGTGACAGCTAATAGTTTCAGTAACTGATATTCCCTGGTACAGGTTTAGCCCTGCTCTATGCGGAGCATATATAATAAAGTGCTTAAAGGCTCACAGTAAATGAACGCAGTGCGCTATCTTGTGCATTCTGTCAGGGATCACACCTTCACAAATGAGTTACAGAAAAATCTTCCCTTTTGTACTGGCTCCCATAATAGTTGTGTACTATATCCATACATCACAGAACAGCTGCTCTTATTAGATACATAGCTGTTTAGTGAACACTGAATACATTTTATACGAAGGTCTCTTTTTATCCTTAAAAGAAAAGAAAACAATTTTTGGAAGCAAATGAAACTTTTCCTCTTCAAACTAACACAGCATAAAATCATCAATAGAACACAATGACACCGTGAGAAATCCAGATCAATAAGATATACTGTATTATCTTTCAAGGCATTGAGAACTTAATTGTATCCATGTAATCCAAGAACTAAACAAACAAATCTGCATCCACTTTTGTAATAAAATAATATGTTCAATTGATCTGGGAGAAGAAATTAAATACTCAAATCTTCATAAATTACTATATACTGTATGGCATAACATAAAACAAAAGAAGCCTCATCCTCTTCCACTTTGATTAATTTTTATTTAGTAAACCAAAACAGTGCCACCTATTAAAAAGAAATACCGCTGTATTAAGTCATATTTGCTCTAAATAAGTTAATAGTAAAAGAAACTGTTCTGTTTGAGAATTTGTAGATGTTACTAATCATACAGAAATGTAAATGATCAAAAGGCCACAATACAATTATCTTTAATACATCAGCCTTAAAATGATGAAAGGTATGGATAAAAAGTGATGATGCTCACACAAGTCTGCATTCTGAGAAGATCGTATTCCGTCATTTATTGCAGTATTTCTACATCCTTACAATGATGTTAGATGGTTGTTAGCACTGACCGTGACCTTCATTTTCATGCCTACTGAATGTGTAATGTCACTGAGAATATCTGAATACACTAGCCATAACATCTTTAGATATTGACATTAATATCTTTAGATATTGTCATTAATCTGCTTTCTAAGGGATAGAGTTTATCAGTCTGACCTTGTGAATATTTTCCTCAGAATTTGCAATGTTTTACCGCAAGCATGGCATGTTCCTCTGAAACTGAACTGCTATGCTTGTTTGATAATGACACAATGCCGTGGTTTTTAGCAATAAAGACCAGTTGGGTGGTATGGGCTGAACACTTTTACGTCTCATGCAAATAAGCACACAAATACAGAAAACTGTATTTTCAACTGGTTTATGAGTTGGAGAAATATCCTTTTGTGACTTATTATTTTAAGTGACCTTTCTACTTGAAATATTTGACTTTACCCACCCATCACAAATTACCCAACAGCTCTGGTATTGCACACACAATGGTGTATTCTGGTGTAATATCTGTTACACAAGATATTACTGGTCTAAATCTATTTGGATATATATTAATAACATAATCTAGTAGCTTGTTATAACTGATATCATTGATATTGTTGAAGGGATTACTCTTCCCCTATTACTATTGCTGAAAAGGGGAAGAGAGTCATGTGACAGTGAAGGGCAGCATTGTATAGAAACAACTGCCTCAATGGGCGCAGTAGTGAGGCCGGTATAAGCCCAGGGGAGAGGGATGACATCACTGAAGGCTGGTGGGAATGAAACCTGTCTGTCAGGTGTCAGGTTTTCAAACACACTTCAATTACAATAGACCTGCCACTGCAGGCTACAGGAAGGCCTTTATTATTTGTAAATAGACTCAAAAAGTGTTAATTAGTGTATTATTTATCTTTATTGATTAGATTTCATTCTAACATGGGTAAAATTACTGTGAATTTGATACATAAACGACTTTCACAGTGTTAGTGGTGGTTGGGCTTAATAACAGCCTGGGGAGGCTGCATCAGAGTCTTTGCCTTGTCTTTAGACTTCAGAAACTCTGCAATACAGACTCCTGCACTTTATTTCTACAGTTGTCATAAATTGTAATGTGTTCAGATCCCTGGAGCAACTTTTGTTAAGGGAGGAGTCTCCTCCCTGTGAGGAGTCACAATGTGAGGAGTCACATTGGTTTTTCTTAAGCATAAGCAAATTAAGCAAACATATCTCTAAAATATATTAGAGGAATTCAAGGATTAAGGATGGACTATATCTGTTACACCACACAGCTATAGGTCTGGAGGATTTAGAAAGCATTTTTTAATAAAAAGTAACAAAAAAAGTGGTACCTGTCCCATTTTTTTGGGACAGTCAATCTGTATATACCAATGGACATTTTGCACATATTTTATTGTTTTTACAGTGACTATGAGCACATTTTGCAGACACCTATGTATTTATTTTATATTTATTTTGTATTACTGTACAGATTTTAATATTTTGTCTATTCTGATGTCTGTTTTGCTTGTCTTGGGCTGGGCTGCTGTAACACATCAATTTCCCTTCGTGATCAATAAAGTCTTATTTATCTATCTAATTAATCAAAATAAATACTCTATCTAATTAATCAAAACAAATACTTCTACTCTTACCCAGCCCTCCTACGTTAATCTTTTAGGGTGGCTTTAAGTTTTTATTTTGATCACTGATCAAAAGTAAATTTTCATACACATTCACTTACAGCTAGAGCCCATACTGTATATAGGCAGTAGCATTCCTGTGGAGTTTAATCCAGGGTATCTAACATTGCAACCTATTAAAATGAAAAACAGCATTTCATGGAATGTGGCTTATGTGCAATATTTATTGATCTTATCATTAAACTATTGCACAGCTCAGGTCATTTAAACGCTGGTGGTTTGAAGCATGTTAAACATATTAGGGCTTATTCAGTTCAGTGCTTGTACTGTATTTGCACGAAGGATTTATTTTTCTCCTACAGTATGTCTAAAATTCATATGCATTAATTTAAGGCAGATTTCTTTGAAACCTGTTTTGCACCTGGTAGAAATCTGCGTCATTGTGGGTAATTCTTACATAACAAATCATGCAATTTCTTTTTTATTCTTTCAAATAAATAGTGCTGTAGTAATCCTGATATTGAGGGGAGTTCTTGAAGAATGTTTTCACATCATGATGTTTATGCCATCATGAGAAGTTATTACAGTAGGAATTTAAAACTTAGACAAAGATGGTAAAACCATTGAGATGTACAAAAATCAGATGGCTGTGAAAGACAAGCTAACGCTCATGAATGCAGATGTTAGAACATTTTTTTGAATAACACCAGTTTAGTACTTCTCATCAAAAGGAAATGATCCCTTATTAAAGTGAGTGAGGCTGAGTTAACAACTGCCTCATGATGTGCTCTCAGAGGATAAACCTGTGGAATTTATTTTAAATTGCTTTCAGTTTTGGTATAACAATTTAAGACACCACAATCTCTGCCTTGCTGTTGAAGACAGGAACACAAAATCCCCTGAAATCCCTTCTCTTGATTTATCATTCGCCATTGCTCATTTAGTTTTAAATTTTCTTTTAAACTGCTGCTTGGCTGAAAGACCGTTAAACTGAATTGCCTGAGAATGATACTCAGCCCATCAAGCTTTTTACCTGTAGAATAATCTTGGTGAGTGGGAGGGGGAGCTTCCATTGGCTTTATTTTAAAACATCATTAAGCAGAAACAATCTGTAAAGTTTATGTATACATTCCATGAGGGACACAGGAAAGCTGAATGCAGCTATTAGTTGTGGAAAACTCTTTTTTATATACCTACAATTGCTCCCCATTTACTTCTAATTAACTCCATTTCTGACAAAGCAGTATTCCAATTATTGGAAATCCCTGTTTTTAATGATTAAACTGCATCTTAATTTTTTCTAAACGTCATTTAGAGCTTTTATTTATCTTTATACATGAAATGTAACTTTTTTTTACAAACTAAACCAACAGCACCACCAACTGCCAAAAGAAAAATAAAAAAGTGAAAACAAATGTAATTCCTCAGCAGAACCTTACATCGCCCAAATAACCTGGCTTACATCCATTCTCCTAACAGGATGTACTATAGAGCTCTCAGTAATTGCATGATTGCAGTAATTGCATGATTTAGTGGTATAGTAAATATTAAACATCTACAGTATACTATACCAACATGCACCTTAAAAACTGTACAAATTAGTCTATTTTTTTCTTGTAAATGGCTAAAATAAATACAGCAACAGCACAAATAAAAAAGTGAAATCTCTTGAACATAAAACTGGACTTTGAAATAAAATCTACATAATCTAAACAGAGACACTAAGGAGACCCTCAAATGTCTCTAAACCAGTACAATGTTAAGCTGCTTGGTTAGATGCAGTCATCTGCCTTTATCATCATTTCCATATTCCCTTTACACACAACATCAAGCAATCCATTTTACAGCAGGGACAATGCTAGGTTTTATTTCCAGTGCTGGCTAGTATATCCACTTCTATAGGAGGAGGTGGGACCCTCTACAAAAACATGACATTGTTCTTCATTTAAACATGGACAGTAGAGATTTAAGGGAGATTAACTCCAACGGACACCGGGTTTCTTTGATCTTATCACTAATTCCAGACATGACTCAAAATTCCAGGACTATAGTTTCAAAGGGATGAAAGTGACATAACTATGAAGGTAGTTACTTTACCATAAGGTAGAAGATAGTAACACACTGTCCTCAGTTTACTCTCTTGCATTTCACTTTTTCACACTGTTTTACAATAGCACTGTACAAGGCCCAGACACATTCAATGATACAACCTGAAACACTGTTATCAACAGGAGCCACAGTTTCACTAGAGAGTTGAGTGTGTGTTTTAGGACTGAACCTGAGGAATCAGAAATATGAGAAAGAAAAAAAGGAAAATAAGAATTTGGACACTGAAAGAAAATGCTTTCATAGATGTAACGTTAAGCACTTTCAATGTCATTGCAAGTAGAGTGCACTAATCCAAAGTGAGTAATACTTCAGAGAGCACTGCAGTGCCATGCCTGTTTTTTTGTTGCAGTAAGCCCCCACCGTGGATTCCCCAACACTGCTGTTTCACCACAAAGCATGCAAATGAATGTGCCCCAAAAATTCCCAGAGTGGGGGGTTTCGGTATAAGGTTTGGCTGGTCCATTAAATGGCTTCATGCCCACACTCAAGATCTACCATCTTACTCATACTGTATCTGCATGCATCTACAGTATATAACATGGTATTTCCTGGTTGTTTTTTGCTACTGCCAGCAACCAGTTTCCTAGTCCTCTTTTTCTTGCACTTCCTAGAGTTTCACCACACACATACCGTCATGTCTTCATCACAGTTCTTAGTGTTATTCCTGCATTACGTCCACTACACGCTAATTATCAACCAGTGATGATGATGCTGAAAGCAAAAGAACTTAGAAAGTACTGTAAATCAAACATAAATCACGCCTTAACATCCAGTTGATTTTTTCTGAAATATTTATTATTTTTGCAAAGGAACAAGTAAAGGTTTATTCCATGCTAAAAAGAGAAGAAAATAAGAAGCCCCCCGGAAGAAGGCTCCACAGCCGAAACATTGTGTTTCTTTTCTCATCTTTCCAGCAGGGAATAAACCTGTAGTTGTTCCTTTGCAGCCTACACATGCTGACACAGCTCCCTACTTAATTTATGATGAATGCTTATGTTATGATTAAGCTTGCCTTTCTTATATTCATTTTGTATGAAGAAATTCATTTCTTATATTCAAAAGTTGGATTACTAGTTCTAATAGGGAACATTTAGCATCCGTGTTCGCCTATCCTTAATTTCCTTACTGGGGCTTAAGATACAGGTACTGTACTTCAACTATGATTCCTCTAATAGGCCATGTTAGAGGGTGGCATACTGTATTAGCAGTGTAAGTTTAAGATATTTACATTTTCAGAAAGAGTTTTATCATATTCCATGCATGAAAACTTTATATTCCCAATATTTATCCTGAAAAAAATGCTGGAATGAGCAATGTTATTGATGAATGTGCACTTTATTAAACAATTTAAAAAACATTGAGTAGAATTAATAACATGCATAAAAATACCTGCCAAGTCAATGGAATAAACCTTTATTTTTTTCAAGTCCTCTGACACTAAGCTAATTCATCCTTACATTTGACTTTATACAGTATATTATAGACAGTGTAATGGATAATTCATCATCCTTACTTTGGTGCAGCACAAAATGCTTAGAACCAGTACTGCAAATGGAGATCACTTGTTTTGGTGTTGCTTAGAAGGAAATAAAATTATTATTAATAACACCAATAATATGCATTACAGGCGACAAGCTTGTTATCCATTAATTCAAGAATGGTTTCAAGTTTAAAATTGAACAATAATTTCCAATTAAACTAAAACCTCAACCCACCCATTCAGTACAAGAAGCCACTGCCTAACATAAAATCCATCACCAAGGTTTGTTCAATGTACTGTATAGATATACAATGTATTCATACCCTGTATATATTATATAGAGAGATTGGGTGTAATGAGCTCATGTTTTAGAGTTAATATACATCATAAAGTACAAAAGCATGACTTAAATGAGAAGAAGGCATTTTGATTGATTTTATTTTGTTTCTTGTCACAGATAGCACATTTCCTGAAAACAATTCAAGACATTGATAACACATGGTGTTCAAGCATAACTGACTTTGCCGATAACAACTGGAAAATCCAAGACTGTACACAACTAACAAGATTGCATTTTTTTGTTAATTTAGCAACATTTAAATTTCTACATGCAGTAGGTAAAGCAGAATCTGTTCTTCAACAAGCACTGCATCTTTAACCCAATATTGATTTCATAGCTTCTGGAGAGCTTTTTGTATGCAATTTATAGTCACACACCTTAAGTTGTTTGAAGCCATATAACCTTGGCTCTTGTTCTGGCATTTTTTAAAGTCCTCAAGCAGAGACGAGTTGTCTTCTGGTAAACAAAACAACGCCTGTAAGAATTATATTGGTTTTGGCTGTGTCTTCATACAGTAGATTATTTTCCTTGGAAACAAAGCAGTTTTTCATGATAATAGCTAAAAAGACAACAGAGACAACCCTTATTTTAGCAAAACACTCAAGGCTGTAAAATTATCATTTCTATTATGACACAAATAATTTGCTTCTGACACTACTGTGCTGTTCACACAAATGAAGCTTTACAGACAGTTGTTTTATTTCATTTTAGCTCTGAAATGATTAATAGAATACCTCAGGTCAAAATTGCCTACGATGGTCAGGTACGTCACATTACACAGTTGTTTTGAAAGTGATACTTACAGTAAATGTCACATGCAGGTAAAAAGAATGGGATACTGTATCTCATAAAGGTTTCAGAGAAATGTAATTCCACAACAGCCCTAAATTTACAATACCTGTTAAAGGCAGTATAGTAGTTGAGTGTATCTTTATTTGAACTAACTGATCTGTTACATACAGTATACAGTACATCATGTACAGTATACAGACAACCACAATATTGAAAATGTTTGAACTTGTGAGCAAAAAATGTAATAGGAAGAAGTAATAGGTTGATTCCATGCTGAAAAGAGAAGAAAGAAAACACAACGTTTCGGCTGTGGAGCCTTCTTCAGGTGTGAATTAAATGTTTTCTTTCTCCCCTTCTCTTTTCAGCAGGAACAAACCTCTTACTTATTCCTTTGCAGCCTGCGCCTGCAGACGCAGCTCCCCACCTGAAAAACTGTAATAGTCTGATTTACCAGCCCCGTCACATGGATTTGTTTTAATAATTAACTTTGTTGCTATATTATTTTCTTCACTCTTTATTTACGTTTAAAGAATGGGCTCAAGAGTAAAACATTTTTCTATCAAATCGAAGCCATCAAGCAGTGGATTTGGAGTTTACCACTGGTTGGTGGGAGAATTAAATTCAATCAAGGCCACTGTGTAAGCTGCTCAGGAAGACGTCACTTCCTTTCTTTATTTTGCAGACACCACTGTATCGCATATAGAATACATACAGTAGCATATCTGACAAATATATCTGTTCAATATCTGTTCAAATATTCAAAATGGATGAAGTTAGGGACTCAGGTATTTCCACAAAGCTACAGTAAAACAAGTCATAGGAAAGTGTACTTTTAAAGGTTGCATCCTGAAACACAATGCAAACTTTAATGCAAAAAGGAATCAGTATACACAATATAACATAAAAATGAATGACTTCAGCAGGAATTTTATTGTGGGTGTAAAGAGCATTTCATAGTGAGTTGAAAGTTCAACTTTCTACATAAGCCTTTTGGCACTGGGGTACTTTCAAACAGGGTTCACTGTTGGTTACTGCTTGCCCATCCATGTCACCTGGTATAAATCCAGATCTGTACTGTGGAATTGGACTCCAGGTGTCCAGAATGTGAGTGAACATTGAGGAGGCCATATTGAAATTCTTCTCCTAATTCATCAACAGCAGTCAGAAACAGGCATGGGAGTGCCCAGAAAATGACACCACCCGGCAATCCTATTCTGCAACCGCAGTGAGCACAGTCCAAGGCCATACCAGCAGACATCAGCCTCATCTATGTCCCCCGTGGTCTGTCTCCAGGTTGTACCCAGTCTTGTGAAGGGCTGGGGGCTGGAAAGGGTCTTATTCAGGGGTTAGGTGTGCTCTGGTAAGGTCCAGCAGAGTAACCAGAAGTCTGTGCTTATTGACAATCGTCAGCTTTTGAGATGTGCTCACTAATGTGAATGGGGTTTATTTGTAGCAGTTAACGACCTTTTTTAATTGGGTGTTTCAATGTTTATACCTGGGAATTCTCTGGGAACTTGTTAAGAAATGCTGAGGGTGTTTATTGTCGTTTATTCAAGTAGGAATACAACCACCCATGACACGCACCCCTGTGCGTTTCACATTCATCTATCTCACCCAACATTTGTTCAGATGAAAGTAAACAACACCATGTAGATGACGTAGTGCAAGTAAGGGCCACAAACAAGGATTCTACCAATAATACATGGAGAAAATCATACTGTTAATACCACCAACATAAAGGAGCAGTTTTCAATTTGTCTCTTAGAGATCATGATCCTAACAATTCTTAATTAATCTCATTTAAACATTGTTACCTCTGATTGCATTTCTTTTTAGAGTGGATTTAATGGTGTTTTATTACTTCCATTATTATTGTCATTAGTTTATTGTAACAAAAAATCAACAGAAATGTTCTATCAAGTAACGGGTAAATTATCCTCCTCTACTCTAGAAATGATGCATTAATTCTAATTTATCTTTTAATTTGTGAAGCAAATACCCCTGAAACTGTTGAAGGATATCTGTGCTTTCATTAA